>NC_051162.1:52654114-52664114 GCF_013339745.2 Dermacentor silvarum
AAGCGACGAAACAATAACAGGAAGAGAACGTCTCCGAGAAAAATGGGATGAGGGTAACCGGTCGACCCACACCCTCTTAGGAGCCATCTCCTCCTCTGCGCCTTACGCGTATGGCGGCCCACAACTGACTCTCCCTCTTCTTGCCTCCGGGACCCAGAACAACAAGGTCATTGTACCGATTCCTAAGCACCGCGTATAACGGAAGACGAAAGCGTTCTGCTATACGATAGAACCTACTAGATCTGGGGACATGCGCGGTTGCTACGATCTCTAGCTCTTACCGCAGAGGCTGCGGTTTGCGGCTGAGTTTCTCGCGGACTTCCGGTGTCAGGATGAAGCGGAAACAACGTCAGGGTCCTGATGGGCATGACAGCGCCTGGCCTGCCCTCTTCAGATCATCATCATCAGCCTATATTTTATGTCCACTGCAGGACGAAGGCCTCTTTCTCCAATTACCCCTGTCTTGCGCTAGCGTATTCCACCTTGCGCCTGCAAATTTCCTAACTTCCTCATCCCATCTAATTTTCTACCGACCTCGACTGCGCTTCCCTTCTCTTGGTATCCATTCTGTAACCCTAATGCGCCACCGGTTATCCATCCTACGCATTACATGGCCTGCCCAGCTCCATTTCTTGCGCTTAATGTCAACTAGGATATCGGCTATCCCCGTTTGTTCTCTGATCCACACCGCTCTCTTCCTGTCTCTTCCCGTTAGTCAGCACTGTGTGCGCCTCACCAGTTCTTCTAACCTCACTAAGGTCAATAATATTCCAGGCAATGCCTGATAATTCTTCAAATAGTCCTGCTAAACTAGCCTCACTCGAGAGGGTGCGCGCGTTGAACGTTGCCAGGTTCAGTTTCCAGTGGCGGCCTGTCCGGACCCAGAGATTCTTAGCATCCTCTGCCGCGTAGTAGGTCTGACCGCCGCCTTGGTCAGGTGCTCCGCAACCACTGGAGACTGAGGGCCATGGGTTAATTGTCGGAGTCATGAGGGAGGTAGCGGCCGTATACTGCACCAGGGAGGCCAATTCCTGTTCTGGTGAGGGAGTGACTTTGATGAAGCTTAGTGGGCTTTCCTAGTTTGGTTGCACCTGAACTAGTATAGCCCCACTAGCTCTCGGCAATATTTCTTTTTCTTGCCGGTGTCAGGCACCACTCCATGCCTCACGGCAATTTCTGCCCCGTTTGCCACATTCACGGGAAGTGATGTACTGTAGCACGACATAGTGACACAAGATGAAGGTGGCACAAAGTCGATGCGCTACCCTGACAACCTAGGTTTATTGGAAGAAACCAAACACTTTGTGGGTCAGTGTTTGATTTCTTCTAATGTACACTAATAGTGAATGGATCTTTACGTCTGTGCGTTACCTTCGTGTTGTACCACTCCTGTCGCGTTACAGTACATCCTGTTCAGTCAATACTTGCTATACCAATTTTCTGTTCTGCTGTAGACTTTCGCTTGTATATAAACATCTCATCTCGGCATGAAAGTTCGGGCGTTAGGTTGCTGGTCAATTGTTGAGACTGGTCCACGATAACGAGGGATGAAGGCCTTCCTACACCATCGCGGACCAGTGACTGTGGAAACACGAGTATACACAAGCGGCTCGCCGTGCGAGTGGCTTGGATTGGTTGCGGCATCAGGCAGCGTATGCCAGCATTCGCTTCCTCTAGCTTGTGGCAGCTCGCAGCCTGAAACTACTGAAGCACGCGTTGAAGCTCAGAAATGCACAAACGCATCAAAACGCTTAAGGACCCTGGGATGTAGGGCATGAGAAATCATCGTTTTTAAATGCGAAGCATTTCTTCGCAAACATTTGCTAGTTTGACAGTATCTATCTATCTATCTAGCCGCCTACGGCTTTGTGCTCTCATGGTCGTTTCGTGAACTTGGTATGTACCAAAATTGGCATACTATGTAAACAGTATATGACGAACACAAAAGATATTGTCATGACAAGCGTGTCATGCAGGTCATGAAACAGCCGCCTACGTCTTGGTGCTCTCATGGTCGTTTCGTTAACTTGGTAGGTACCAAAATTGGCATAGTATGACAGGAGTGTATGACGAACATAAGTGATAGGTCATGACAAATTTCATGACATGCGTGTCATGTAGGTCATGACAATGACCCAGGGATAAAGATTAGCACTAAAAAACTACTGAAATGGGTTCGGACGTAGGTACTAAGTGAAGGAAACACTAAAGGATGCTGGTAGAAGTCAAAGTCATGACCATGGCTCAACAAAAATGAGAATGATTCAGCGAAAGAATATTAACCCTCAAAAGCCACTGAAATGGGTTATGACGTGGTGCCACAAAAGAGCGTGTAATCAAAGCGCACGCCGAGTGTCACGCCAGCCAGCGAAAGAACACGCCAGCCCCGCGGCAACTTCAACAGAGGAGGAGAGCGCCTACGCCTCAAACAGGCGACGCGACCAACGGCGTCTAGACGTCTAGAATAACATCGACGAAGCGACGGTAACCAGAGAGAGAGAGAGAGCGCGGGCGCCGAGACACCTTCTCACCCGGCGAGTTGAGAGAGAGAAAGCTAGATTACTACAGCATGAGCGTGCGCCAACCGGGTGACTCACCACCCCCCTTGACGACGCTCCGACGGCGGCGGTCGAACATGCGAGAATTAAGTAGAAGATCCCCAGGCTTTGGCCATGCTACGGGATCACGACTCCGATAGGAAGGTTCGGGAACGCTCGTAAAAGCTATAAATACGTCGTGCGGGAATCAGAGGGATCAGACCGCTCCGGTGAAGAGATGTAACGTGGAGACTGATCGTCTGCGGAAGGTGATTCCCCGGCAAGCTAGTCGACGAGTTCATCGAGCGTCCGCATTTCCGGAAGTTCCTTCTTCGAGATTTGCCCGAAGCTACGCCGAGATCGTCAGACTGAAGACCAGCACGGGTGAATACGATTGGACCCTTAGTGATCCTATTCATTTTGTACTTTACATGTTGGACTCTTAGTGCTTGTCGTTAATTATTTCCCGTGTTTGTGAATACCCATCTGAATTGTATTGTGTTGTGTCTAGCCTAAGTGTGCACGTGTATGTGTAACTGCCTTGTGTGAACAATATATTTTGTTATGTTTTGACAACTCTGGGCTCTGACTCGGTCTTTGGACAGCAACCGGCGTTCGCTAGCATACCAGAGGGCCCATTACTAACTGTCCTTGCTTTCGTGGGATTATTTTCTGAAGCTGATAAGTCGGCTTTGGAATTCGGTCCGGCGTCTGCGCCTCGTTCACGGGGTCTGTGACACGTGGGTACTAAGTGAAGGAAACACTATAGGATGATAATAGAAGTTATAGTCATGACCATGACTAAGAAAAAATGACAATGATTCAGCGAAAGAAGATTACCGCTCAAAAACTAATGAAATGCGTTTGGACGTGACTACTAAGTGAAGGAAACACTAAAGGATTGTGGTAGAAGTCATACTAAAGAGCATGAGTCAACAAAAATGACAATGACTCAGCGAATAAGAATTAATACTCAATAACAACTGAAATGGGGTCGGACGTGGGTTATAAGTGAATACACTAAAGGATTGTGGTAGAAGTCAAAGTCATGACCATGACTCAGCAAAAATGACAATGACTAAGCGAAAAAAAGATTAACACTCAAAAACTAATGGAGTGGGTTCCGTTATGGTACTAAGTCAAGGAAAAGGCTAAAGATTGATGGTCGAAGTCATAGTCCTGAGAATGACTAAGGCTTTCGCCTTAAGGTCTCTTAGGCAGATGTAAAGGACTCCTGAGAACTCATGACATGAATGTGATGACATGCGTGTCATGTAATGTCATGCAAGAGCTGCCCATGTCTTGGTGCTCTCATGGTCGTTTCGTTAACTTGTTAGGCTCCCTGCACACTGCTTCTCATAACATCGATTTCCACAGGGTGTGGGATCTGCCAGCTTTTTGTTATTTCCCTTTGCTTGCGTTAGCTCTCACCTTGGGACGACTGAAACGTTCATTGACGCTCACATATACACGAACGCGCCGGATCTTTCTCGACTAGCACAAGTGCATGGTGCGTGTCAAACCGTCATGGCTGCGCTCAGAGAAGCCGCTACGTCGACTGCAACACCTGGTGTAGTAGCAGCAAGTTGATTTGCGCCAGTTCGTTCATCTGGAATATAACTCAAAGCAGGGCGAAGGGACGAAAACATGAACAAGAACACGGCCACGTCAGGACGTCACTTAATCTGTCAGAGTTTATGGGGGGGGGGGGGGGGGGGGTTCTGGATAAACACCTGCACTTGTACTGCCCCTGTGGGCATGCCTGTCGATCCTGACGGTTCTTATTGTGTTCTCCACAGTTTATCAATGAATGGTGCTTATCGAATAAACTTCAGCTGGCAGTCAGCGCTCGTCCGGTCACGGTTGTTCTCTTGTTCTTGTCCTGGTCCCTTCGCGCTGCATTAAGTTATGTTCACCTGGTGTGAGCGCGCGCCAGTTTTCTAGCTGTGCTTCAGCGGTGTTTGTCTTATAGTGTTTGTCTTATTGGGTTTGTCTTATCAATGGGATCAATCGGCCGTGAACGGTGGATGGTAATAGTGGCTTAGAATCGAGAGGAAGGCATCGCTACGATTTCGCGGCCCTGGGCTGCTTACCGACTAAGTAGCAGGTGAGAGCGTCACGCATCCCGTCAACATCTAGGCTTTATTTTTCTAGGTGCTGTCTTTTGCGATAGGAGTTAACGTGACCATCGGTGCAGACGCTGCAATGTCTACGATGACGCGCCGCGACACATAGCGGCGTCTCTGGTGTTTCGGTCCATTACGGGCTTGCGAGTTTAATTACCGCGTCGCCCGCTCCAGCGGGGCTACTTGGCTGCGATTTTTAGCTCGTTCAAATGTAGATCAAACCATGCTCTATTAAGGAAATTACGTGCAGTATACGGCGGAAACAGGTAGGTCAGCAGACCCGCGGTAACCGGCATCTAAGCAATCGAGATTCAAGCAATGTGGTGTTAGCGGCGTGCGACTGTAGCGTAAAGACCAGAGAGCGCGACCTAATAGCTCTAATATATTCAGCTATGTGAATTATTTCCTGGTACTTCTCAACTGTGAAAAGTGGTCATTCCATAATAAAACGTTGATAGTGCTAAACATGTTCCCAGAGTGTCTAGATCCCCTAACGCTGGCGCATGAGGTGCCGCGGGGCAATACACGATTGGGTTTTTATACGTTCGACTTAGCCTTACAGTAGGCTTCCCGTTCGATGTAGGTTAGGGCCGTGTTTTCCATCTTTTCTGTATATTTTGCCCTTGCTCTAGCTTCGCGCTGTTGGCCACTCGAATCACCATCCACTCGTTACACACGTTAAGCCTAACGAAGTGTCTAAAGCTAGGTCGCACCTACGCGCGAACAATCCGGTTTGTCGCCCTAAAGTAACGGCGGAATGGCGTATCCATAAGGAGGACACTGCCACAACCGCATTCCGTGAAGCACTGCGACACCTTCAGAATACAGTGGTTAAAATACGTAGAGAGCTGCTTATCATACACGCATACCTTGCTGTCAGCACATGTGCGAGCTGGGAAACTGCACAAACAAGAGGGAGGAGCATACGTGGAACTCGATGCTAGCGTGGCGGAGCTAGGACTCACTATTCAAGCGAAAGAGGCCGTTATAAACGGATACAGGCGTTAATACATTATGTGACAAGAGGTTAGGGTACAACGTAGTTGAATGTACGTCAAGCGCACAAGAATCGGCCTCCGAAACACAGCGGTCCGGAAAAACATTATTTTTTCAACGTAAAGCTGAGCGTTCGTTTAAATAAGCAATTGTATAACTACGTGTGTACCTAAACCTCATTGCTTGTAAAGAGTTACTGTGTTTTTCGAGGCAGTAAAGAAAATTCTGCGGTGGCGTTGAGGTAACGTCTCCTTTCCATGCTGCCCTCCAGGGTTCGATTTCCCGTTATTATTTTATTTTTCTCGATAATTTTCTTTTTCTTTTTTCATAGTTGCTTTCTCTGTTTTCTTCTTTTTTTTTGGCAGTGTCCCTGAGATGAACACGTTTTCGCCATTTAGATCAGATAACGGTAAATCGCAGCATAGGTTCTATTCGACATATTTGTAATATAAACTACCGGCTGCGAGTCACTGTTCAGCTTTCTGCCGCATGCTTTTTGTTGATATCGGCGTTTCTAAAAACTAATTCTTGCGCGCTTTACACACGTTTTACTCTAACATTTATTCTATAACGTATATCTTGAACGCAAACAGCCGCTGCATTTTCCGATCAAAAAGTGAGCCCTCAGCAGCGTTGGCACTGATTATCATTGAAGTGAGCTTCTGTACGCGTATCCTCGATCATGTTTGCACAGAACCCCATCTATGCAGTATTCAATACTATTTAAGCAGACGAAGCAGCATCAAAATAGAATTATGTGTATTGCACTGAATAGGGAAAAAATGCTCTTTCAACGCCTATGCAGAACCACGACGTCGTACACGATGCCGTAGCTCGCGCTACAAATTTTAGGTTTTTCTTAGTCATCTGCATTGCAGTATAACTAAAGCAGTCTACTAAATAATCTTCTGTATAGAACTGATTTGAGCCGATGAAGCAAACGGTACGACAAAGGTCAGTCGCGCCTGTTCGCGAACGAAAACTGAAGACATCTTGAAGAGCGGTCCCCGGAACTAACTGTACGAAGAGTTAGGCTTCTTTGCTGTCGTTAGTTAATTGTTCTGTTAATTTTTGGATTGCAGTTTCGTTTTAGAATCCTCTTAATTATGAAAGTCTGCCACATGAACGGATTTCTAACATTCACTTAATGGATCACTAGCGAAGCGTAATCACAGCATTGCTCTATTTGCGTTAAGCCCACGTTGTCACGTGTGACGTTGAGGGGCACCGAATGGAATTCATTTTTCTTGCTGTGAAAGTAGGCATCAACGCTACATGAACGCAGATGCGACAGTTGTTGTAGCAATGAGGAGCACGCCCATTTGCGAGAGCTCCACTGAAACAGGCGCTTCTCCACAACACACACAGAGTAAGCGCTGACGTGAGGGAAACGTGTCTAGCTGTTGAGCATGCTCAACTCCAGCGAATCCTAACGTGACATATGACAAAGCCAACGAGTAACGCTGGACGCACTTCCATAAAGGCCCAACCACAAAGAACGGATTTCCGACGGATTTTCGGCGTCGGCGCCGGCCGGCGGCACGCGGCGTGGACGCTCATTGACGGCTCTCAACCACAAGAGACTCTCGGCGTCGACGTATTTGAAGCGTGGCGCAATGTGGCCAGATCCTTGGCCCCGAATTTAGCCGGTCAGTTTTGCAAAATGTTGTGCTAACAGAACAATTGTTTTTACTAAGCAAGGACTTCTTGTACATTTAAAACTTCATAAAAATTGTCCGTAGCTCTAGTGCAAACATATACGCTGGTTGTCTGTGCTGAAAAACGTAGCACCAGTCGCATAGCATGGATAGCATCACCAGCAGCTTCTGTTCCTAGCAAAAATACTTTCCGCTAGATAACGTGACGCGTAAATTCTACATTGTATGAAAAGCTATATCCGCTGTCGAACGTTAAACACGAACGAGAGCTCCGATACTTGTCGAGCTCAGCTACAGTGCACGGCTACCGGCGGCAGACGACCGGCTCGGTTGTGCCCGCATCGCAGCCGACGGCGCCGCTAATATCAGCGCATTTTCTTCTTTGTGTATAATTATAGCGAAGAGCGACAACAACGGTGAGAAAATATCGCGGCTGGTCAGCGTCGGTGATTCATTCCGAAGCGCCGTCAGCTTAAGCTTTCGAGTGAGCCGGAGAAGGCCTAGCGACGATATCGGCGCCGCCGAACGATCAGCGGCGGTGAGGCTGCCGTCTGTGCCAGGGTGACCACCCCTCGGTCACTGATTGGCCACTTCGCTGTACAGCTGCAGCATAAATGCGTCCCGGTCCCATCCTGTCTATACGGCAAGGAAATCTCGCCGCTCGCGAGCGAAACCACCGTCAAACGGCGACCCGCGAACGGCGTCCGGCGAGTTGGCGTGCCGGTAACGTGGACGTGCCTTAAGTGTGCACTTCGGCGTTCCTTGCATGTCCCTGTCTGGAAAGAGTACACATCATTATCTATGATACCGTACAAAGCTGCACCACTTGCAATGGCCGGAGCACGCGCGAGCGTTCGGCTGTTTGGGACGCAGACGAGGCACAGGCACTCGCGGGCGACAACGCCGGGAGCTCGCTTTGTAAATGGCCTCCGAGCTCACTCACATGGCACGGTGCACCATCTCGGAGGCTATATTTTGTTTGTCTCCTGCGTCTACCGCCACTTCCGCCGTCAGCGCTGCAGTCTGGCCTGCTCGGTCTTGCGGCGCCGACCGGCGGCGCATTGTTCTCCACGCCGCCGGCCGCCGTCGCGTGCCGCCAGCCGGCGCCGACGCCGAAAATCCGTCGGAAATCCGTTCCTTGTGGTTGGGCCTTTAAAGAACTCGCGCATCCATCTAACGTACCTGTAAGAAACTAAAGGTACGTTGGACGTACCTTTAGCGACATCCTACTGAACCTAAACTAGCCTGAACCAAAAAAGAACGTGCTCCTGCCGAGCACTTCTGGGACATCAATGGGACCTGCACTTCGAATACGCGATACGTCACAGCTTCGTCAAGGCCGCACGTAATTTTGCGAAGCGTACAAAACCAGGCGTATACAGAGCAGTTCTCGATTACAGGTCCTTGCGATGCAGGACTCTTTCACCAGCTACTAAGAAAGAGCCTCCGCACGTTTACATACGCTGCTGCCATCTCGCCAAAGCGAAGGCGAGGCTGCGCTCAGTGCTGAAGCGGAGTCTTCGCGTAATGGTCCGAGGGAATCGCGGCAACCGCCATTCCTGGGCAGCGCGCGTAACATCCCGCGCCTTTGATTGAATTAAGCGCAGTCAGTTATAGACTCGTGCCCGTACTGCGTCCGATCGGTGCCCATCGTCAATTCGGTGATTTCATACCGTTTCCGCCCGACGCACATTACACTGGACGGCTGCAATTACAAATAAACCATCCGGCACTTTGAAGGGTCCGCACCCTTCTACCGTCCCCTATACTGCAAATTCCGTCAACGAATCGGTGAACTCGATATCGATATCAAGCCAGCGAACTCGTGTTCAGCTATATCAGCGAGTTTGCCTACTTTCATTGAAATCACTCAGCCCGGTCAGAGCGAAAGCGTAAGCTCACGATACGGGCTTATAATGTTTACGTTTTTCTTTGCGACTGGGTTATGCAAATTTTTCCTCCTGGAACAACTTCTTGTTGGTTTCGAAAAGTGCTGTCGTAGCGAGCTGAAATCGGAACCCTGGAGTTTCGGTACAGCCCCAGGTACATTTCTCTTGACTGCATATTATTTTCTTCTCCAATCATTTTTGTTGACAATTTCGGGACATTCAAATAAAGTCACTTGACGCAATCACCGAGGAAACTTGGAAGGCGCGGACAAAATCCCTCTAACAGGTTCGAAGTTCGGTCCTCGCCCCCTGCGAATGACGCAACAGTAAAACTCGCAAGGCAGCTGAACAGATTACAGACATGCAGTATTATTGATTATTGGGCATAGAAACTGAGGCCAGTAAACATGTCTACTACATAACAAAATGGGCAACGATATCAATACCAGTAGGCAGCAGCAAACGTCATATCACATAGAATACAACAGGCGTGTTAAGCAAAACTTCTTTAAATATTGCTTGTGGTGCAGCTCTTCTGCCTTTCATGGATTTGTGTGAAGGCGTGAGTGGCAGCAAACAAAAAGAAAAACCCAAGCAAAACGTGTGCAGAGGTTAGAAAGACGCAGCACGATAGCTCATTAACACACTAATGCCAGAAAGCGCTCGCTGACGCAAGCATTACAATCGCTGTCCGCGTTTTCTAAAGCCTTCTAAAATGAACGAAATAGCGCAGCATTTTTCCTTTGCAGAAATTTCAGTAAGTGGCGGAAATTACCTGAAAAATCGCAATGATC
>NC_051162.1:52669114-52906613 GCF_013339745.2 Dermacentor silvarum
CGTCACGACGACCACCAATCAGGACAACAAATATGTTCGTACCTTTGTTCAAAATTCTGTGTCACCTCTGTGTCGTGTGCTAAACAGCTTCGCTGGTCATCCGCATGACCAGCGAAGAGTGGGATGGCTCATGATTTTTTTTCCTTTGCTTGTGGTTGCCTTGGTGTCATTTTGGTGATTTTAATGGTATTTTCATTTTCCTCCTGTTGCCATAATCATCATTTATGGCTACAGTATGTACATGAAACAATAAAAACTAATTAGAAGTAAGTAAAAAAATAAATGAACATACGTTATTTTTGTTGAACACCGGACCCACCATTTACTCAAGCCAAAATGCATTTTGGGAACATAACATGTTTTTAAGGCAGGGATTTCCAACTAACTACATCAGTTAACTCAAGCCTCCCCCCCCCCCCTTTCCTCCAATTCACCTTGTGCATAGCGTTTGGTTTCAACAAGAATACCTGCTTTTTATCGAGTTTTCTTTACCGGCTGTATTTCAGCCCATTTCATGTTGTTCATCGGTCTTCGAGTGCTCCAACGTGACTTGTGCAAGACGAAGCGTCGGATTACAGCAACCTAATGGCCAAGTACGGGAAAAGGTACTTTACATAGCTTTAGTCTCCACGTGCCGTACGTTTAAGAGCCATGCGAAAATCCCTGGGAAATGTGAGCAAACACGTCATTAGTAAAGTCCTGCTTCGTCCATTACTCCATCGCGCACATGTTTCTACGAACGCAAATATGAATAGGCGGGCATACAGAATTTCATCATTTTTTTATTATTTTAGAGGACTTGCTTTTCGAGAACTCTGAATTCGGCGCCGCTTCCAGCTTAGCAAGGCACGCAATCCATTAAAACGCGATATCTTCTGCAGTGTACTTCTCTTTTTATCGTTTAGCTCTGCCTCCAGTCGTGCTTGAATTGGCATCTGCGCATTCAGCAGTGGTATGCTTATCAACCTTTAAATGTCTTCGCTGATAGAGCATCCGAGAGCCTAATCAGCGGCCAAGTTTAGTCCTACTGATACCGTGCCGCTAATTGCTACTTCTGCTTAAACTCCTCCTCGACGCGTCGGAAGTTTCAAGTTCAAGTTTTTTAGTACAGTTGATAGGTCTCTCGTTACTTGTATATGCAACGTCGACGAACAGGCCCATCGGCTCACCGGCATCGTTCTGAATGGTATGCATGACTACATCATCCACCAGAAGCCCAAACGATGTAAATTTCCCTACTCGTTATCTGCGGAACATACAACTGCTCTAAAGCGTAAAGATCGTGCCCACAGGAAAGCCAAATCCCCCGAGCAAAAAAAATTATATAAAAGTTCCGCCTCTTGTGCCCCTCTCTATAAGCACCTATATAAACTGGGTCACCAAGTCCCACATTAAGTCATCGGAGAAGAGCGCCTCTAACCAGCCGGCAGACTTCTGGAGACACTTTCGTATGCGCTCCAACAAATGCGGAGATAGCCTCCGTTTCCTTGAGTCCCGTGGAGAAGTAAATGCAGCCTCTCATTTTTTTCGCAGCCTATTTCTCTTGTTTATATAAACAATCAGCTGAAAGCACTGTCCATCAACCATGCTATTCTGCTGTAACTCCCAGCTCGGTACTCTCTGGCGAGAGTGTCATCCGCGAATGCCTTATGGGCCTGAGGTCATCTTTCTCCTGCGGTCCAGATGGCATACCGGCTGCCATTAGCAAAGCATATGACAGTATTCTAGTCGCAATGCTGACATGAATCATTGCTAACTGTCTGAATAATGCGCCTTTTTTGCGTGCATTACAAAAAAACCTCTCGCATTTTTCCTATTTTTAAATCCGGCGCCAAAACAGATGCCTCAAACTATTGCCTGATTTTTTTTTTTTTTGCCTTTCCCACGCTTTTTGCATAATCTGGTCAGAGTGTATGATTGTTCAGTGTAAAAAATGGTATCGTTCCAAATCGGCGCAGATTTCTTTCTGGCCGCTGAACGACCGTCATGCTTGTCAGCGCTATGATACCTGTTTCCACGCCCATCACGCAAATGGGGCAAGTTGATGCCGTGTACTGCGACCTCACCAAAGCCCTGGACGTAGTCAGCCACCCGCTACTGCTCATATAACTTGCTCACTGCGGCCTTGAAGCTACAAGTTTAGCTGTACTAAGCAGCCATCTCCTCGATAGGTCCTCCTTGGTTGGCGTGAATGATAAATGTTCTTTTGTCTATATGGTATATAGTGGTGTGCCCCATGGTTCCGTGTTAGGTCCGCTTCTCTTCCTAATTTTCAACAATGGCGTTCCCTAAGTAACCGAGAAGTCTTCATTTCTTCTTTACGTTGATAAGATCCAAAGTATTAAGGAGATACACAGTATCTCTAAATGGTACCAATTAAACGGATTCAAACGGAATTGATCTAAAATCAGAATTACATCATATTCCCGTAACACCTGTAATATTGTCTTTCGTTATTCCGTTCATCGTGCAGTGTTGACGATGGTTGTTGAAATAAGCGACCTCGGTGTGCTTTTTGATAGTGCGTTCAGTTTATCCGCCCACTCCGGCGGCGGTTGCGTATGGCTCGGTCACGCGTACCTACGCGGGCCCTATCGTGAAAGCGACCTGCGATGGGGACAGTGCCCCGATTGCTCATAGATTCGTGTGCGCTGTGTTTTCGCCGCTTAGTTCGCCTTCAAGCGAGAGGCAGCACAATGGCCAATTCGCTCGCTGCTTGCCCCCGCGCTTCCTCACTCCAGCGTTTTGACAGCGAGTTTCCGCGGTCATTCAGTGAGATGTGTTCATATTTGCTTGTGCGCGCGTGACACCACGCTCGTTAATTTACTTAGTAAGCGAATGTTTACAGGTTCCGTCATCATCATCATCAGCCTATATTTATATCCACTGCAAGATTAAGGCCTCTCCCTGCGATCTCCAATTACCCCTGTCTTGCGCAGCTGGTTCCAACTTGGCATGCAAATTTCTTAACTTCATCCCTCCATCTAGTTTTCTGTCGTCCTCGACTGCGCTTCCCATGTCTTGGTACCCATTCTGTAACACTAATGGTCTACCGGTTATCCATCCTACGCATTACATGGCCTGCCCAGCTCCATTTTTTAACAGCGAAGCTGTTATAGATGGAGGAGAAACGTCCGAAGTCTCCAAAAAACTCCGCGCCGTTGCCTAGCAACAACCAAGCCCGCTGCGCACCACCTCGCCCAACCTCGCCTAGCCGTGCATGCACCGAAGCAGTAGCGATGACGTCACCTCGCGTTGCCTAGTAACCACCGGCGTAGGTGTGCGCTCGCTTCGCCCGGCACAGCCACGGCTCCGCCGAGCTCCCGCCAGCTGCGCGCTACTGCGCATGCGCCGTGAAGTCATCCCGGCGTATAGACGTTTTCACGAGGGCGCTTCCGACGGTCTGGCGTGGAGAGTATGTGTCAGTGTTGCCTGTTCGGTCTGGACTGTGAGCTTGCCTTGCGCTTGCATTGCGGAGTGGTAGCTTTCCTTCGATGTTTCCGTTTATTTTTGTCACGAATGACTTACGCTCGTGAATAATGACATATATACTCATCAAAAGGCTACAGGCCAGCACTGTGCAGTTTATGGGTGCACAAACAACCAGCGGAAAATAACGATTTTAGGGACTAAGTGTGTCCACAACACAGCACTCCGCGAGACCACTGCCGATATGATATGTTCCCGTTTCGCCGGTTTCCTGCATCACCTGAGGACTTGGCATTCCAGTCTAATGTGAACCAATGCACACATCAGTAAAATAACGCATTTTGGTAAACCTTTTTCGGCACATTTCCCAATAGGTTGCGAGAATTGTCAGCTCTTCCGATGCAATATTTTCTCGTATGTAGTGGCAGAGGCTACATTTGTTATTCTTTCAAACACGACTTCATTCCAGTGCCTAATACGGGGGCCACGCGGCGCACTTTTGATCGTGATCGAGGCCGATCTGGGTCAAATTTCTTGGTCGCGATTGGCTTCTTTGCTCAATCTGCGGAAGGGAGCCAATCGCCGTCGAACATTCCGATCCAGATCGTTCTCGATCGCTATCAAAAGTGGCCGTGTAACACCGGTATAAGACAAATTGAAGCACTCTGCGAGAGAACTAGTCGGTAAATACACTTCGCAACTATCTGGAAAAATCGTGTCCTATGGAAGATGTATGCAGACCCTGTGTCTACCAAAACATTGTCTCTGCGTTCACACGCACCTGCGCGGCCCTGCCCATAAAGTTAATAACTTCAACAGTGTGGTGCTGCATCGAGCTCACCCATCTTTGAGCGTTGTCTATGTGCTTGGGCAGCAAGAGAATGCAAAAACGAACGTGTCAACCTCATCAGCGCGGCCTAGCACCAGTGCTAGAGTTCGGGAACCGTAATGCGCTAACTGTGCATGGCGTAGAAATGCGCTAAATGAGCCCGCGCAAGTTAGAACGTAAAAAATGGTATTCGCATGGGTACGCGCGGACAATAGCATCATGCTTGCAAGAATAACAGTAACGAAAAAAATAAATTATTCGCACAGTCGATCAAGTGAAATACTTACGTGCGTGCAGTGACCGCTTCGCTGACCACTAAGCGCTTTTCACTCACGGTCAGTAGTGGTTTACACTGATATGCATATGTATTTATTCGACAATTGTTGAAACCCGACATTACTTTATTATGAACATTGCACAGAAACTAGAGAAAGAGCAGAGATGGCCCTAACGCTGCAATATTTCGGCTTATTTCGCTTCAGAGATAGCGCACATGAACAATTCCTTCCGTACGCCGTATCTTCAATACAAACTTCGCGCACGATGTACGTTAAGGTTCACCGTGAGCGAAGCTTGTTCCAAATTTAGACATTCGAAAGAAAAGCCATTCCAGGTAAACAAACGTAAAAAATAGGTAAACAAATATCTCTTTGTAACAAGTCCTGTTATAATCCCTATTGGGATTGACAGTATGTATAAATAAATAAATAACTACTAAATACTAAAAATAAAAATCTAGCACCTGGGCTGTATCAGTTGCGCTGGCATCTGTGATCACGGTCGCGCGTCGGTTCGCTGCAGGTACCGCGCTGCTCGATCGCCATGCTTATGTTTTGACATTTGGTTATAAGCACACTGCACCGCACCAGATCCAATAAATTTTGCATGATTGAGCTGTTCAGTTGCGTCGGAAGCGTATGGAGTAACCACCGCATATCTACCAACCAATGACACGCGTCGTCGGGTCGCCGGCGCCTGGTTCTAAGCATTGCCCGACAGCTACGTACGCACCTGCTTTCGCTAAATGAGGCAACCCTCAACCGCGAAACCTAATGGTGATCAGATTCAATCGACGATACGGTCACATGTGCCCAGCAATAACAATGAAATATACCGTTGATTATCATGCCAGGTCTCGACGAAGCAGACGCGGCTGCCGCCGCTACCGACGACGAAACACCACATCCACTGGCACTGGCTGGGCTTGCTGTTGCCATGGCACACCACACTGAGCGCTCACGCGAGCACGTGAAACATGTAACAAGTCAAGCCGCACAAGACAAGCGAAACGGAAGAAAGCAATCGAAATAATGCGCGGCGAAGATCACACAACCGAAGTGCGGCCGGCCTGCTCTCTCGTAAGGCGCACAGTCCAAACCGGCGGCATAACATGTTCTGACGCTAGACGTCGCCCGCGTCGGCAAATGGCGCTGCTCAAACGTCGGTTTGTGAAAAGGTCTATAGGCACCGGGCGCGGGATGAATTTGAACCGGTGGCGCCTTCATGCGGCGGCGGCGCGAAAGTAATGGCATGTGGCGGCCAGGCCGCGCGCAGCTGGCGCTGCCGTGAAACCACGTCTGATCAAACATGTTGCGTTTTATTGCGATAGCAATTATATGGACACTTCAACCGGATTTCTGCCGTCGGCGTCGCTGTCGCCGTCGTCGTCGCCGTGAGGTTCCGTATAGATAAAATCTTCGCCGCGCGCCGTATGCCCCAGCGGAAGCGTGCGGGGACGCGCGCTATCACGGAGAGCGAACGCACTCAATCTCCCACGCGCAAGCAAGGAAGCGGAAAGCCAGCGCCGGAGGGAGCAGGGGGGGGGGGGGGGGGGGAGGGGGGCACTTCTCTGCCAACAACCGCGCTCGTCGCTCGTCCGCACAGTCTCTTATCTCTCCCACGCGCAAGCAAGGAAGCGGGACGCCAGCGCCGGAGGAAGCGGGGGGGGGGGGGGGGGGGGAGGGGAGCACTTCTCTGCCAACAACCGCGCTCGTCGCTCGTCCGCACAGTCTCTTATCTCTCCCACGCGCAAGCAAGGAAGCGGGAAGCCAGCGCCGGAGGAAGCGGGGGGGGGGGGGGGGGGGGGCGCACTTCTACGCTGCCAACAATCGCGCTCGTCGTTCGTTCGACCGCACCGTCGCTTATCTCCACACGGCTCTGACCTTTATGCGCCGTGCATTCGCCGCTCAGTTTCCGTTGAAGGGATAGACCGCACGTACCTTCGCCCGCTGCGCGGCGTATGCGCTCGCTGCCAGCGTTTTGACAGTCGTTGGCTTTGACGGTACCGTTCAAATTCTTGAATAGAGACCAAGAATGGCCACATAATTCTAAAGCCTCTCTCAAAAATTACCTCATCCATACGTGAACCGGTTTCAATTAAAGCCGTACCGATTATAGTAAGCGAACCGCCGTTTTCAAGATTTGCAAGCGAAAGACTATTAGAGATAGAAGCTGCTTTGCAGTTTTACTTCGTATCTTACCACTATGAGATGAGAGATGACTCCATTCAGGAGGAATAAAATTGGTCGGTATGAAACTCAAAGTAGTTAAAAACGGAGAATTATCTTTTAACGAGGCTTTGTGCGCGCTCACACCACGCTTGTTCATTCAGTTAGTAATAGTCGGGCCACATTTTCCAACGCACGCTACACATGCAATGCTGCCCAGATCAGCAGTGCAGCACTACAGGTGTGTCCCTTCGCACGCGCTGCCCACGGTAAGCGCTTCTCATCAACACCACCGTTTCACACGC
The DNA here is from genome assembly GCF_013339745.2 of Dermacentor silvarum. NCBI lineage: Eukaryota > Metazoa > Arthropoda > Arachnida > Ixodida > Ixodidae > Dermacentor > Dermacentor silvarum. The sequence continues at coordinate 52,676,125 of NC_051162.1, forward strand.
GCCTTCTCGTGGTCATCGAGTCTCTCTTCATGTCGGTCTACTTACGCCGCAGCACACCTGCTTACTTAATCAGCTCATGTTTACTACAATTCATATTGCTACCAAGGCCGCTCACCTTACTTCGTATGACATTGCTGTGTTGCTATCGCATTCATTGCTTCGCTCTTCGGGCGAAACTGTGACATTTTTTTGGGTGCACCAACAGTTACTGAAACATGACTGAAGCTGGTTAGGCCATTCAATTAAATCGTTGTTCATCGCGGCATCGCGTTTTCAGGCTGAAAGTCTGAATATGTGCGGTCTGTATATAGGCAGCAGCGCGTTCAGCACTCAGCAATTAAAACGCGATACTCGAATCGCATGGTCGCCAGCGCTTTTTGCACTGACTGATGCAAAACACCAAACTGATGCATTGTGGTGTAGAGTGAAAGCGAGAACCTTCGTAACGCATTATGACTGCATTTGGTCCCACGGCGCGCACCTGTGGCGCGAAAAGAAAAAATACGCCGGACTCAAATCTTATCGATTTGATAAGGTTTACGTTCTTCTTCTTCATTCGAATGCGTTGGCCCTCCTTATTGTTTTTCCAACCAAAGGTCGCACGCTCGAGTGCCTTAATTGACGCTACCTTAATGAACTGTGCCATAATTAACCTCGCCCTAATTAACACCAAAGGTCGTGGGTTCGACTCCCACTGAAGGTGGAGCTGTGACTCCCACCAAAGGTCGAGGGTGCGTCTTCCACCTAATGTCGTGGGTTCGAATGCCTTAATTAACTTAACGCCAAAGGTTCGACTCCCACACAAGCTCGGGGGCTGGACTCCTACCGAAGGCCGTAGGTTCGAGTGCCTGAATTAACTTATCTTAATTACCACGATGACGACGGTGACCCGCGCACCATCAAAATTGTTGCGTGAAGCCGTGAACGTTGCTTGCTTGACCCGCGCACCATCAGAATTGTTTCGCGAGCGTTGCTTACTTACCATAGAAGACGGTGACCCGCACACCATCCGAATTGTTGCGGGAGCGTTTGCATATAGTTAAGACACGATGCCGGGGCGGAGTAGTAAGTGAATTACTAAAGCGAGTCGTCATCGTACGATACGATTTCACTTGACACGGTTTCCGCTCAAGGACGTTGAACGTCGACTGAACGATGAGACATATAAGGCATTCGCCATAATAAATATTTGCCGCGTATCTGCGTGCTTCGCTGCAAATGTCGTCGAAAGACGATAGTCTTCTGCCGGCCGTACTACATGAGTGCTGGTCTGATCCACGGCCACCCGTGATGCTGTTCTCGTACCATTTCCGTCCTGGCATGAAGGTTTGTTTGAACAGATTTCATTTTACCGCATTATTTCATCAAGCGGCCATTTATGTTTTGCTCTGCCTCAGACAGCGCTTCCTTTATGTTGAATCGGCCGCATCTGGCTGGCATTGATAAATTGAGGAGGCGCTGCGTGAGACATGGACGCCATCTGGCAATACATCGGGAAACATGAGCTTGTGCAGAGGGTTTCCTTCCTCCATGGCAGAGGGCGCTCGTCGGCGCGCAGTCGGGGAACGTCGTTCGTCAGCCGCGCGTGCCCGCGCTTCAATCGCTGGGGCCTAGTACATTTCCGACACTGATTTGGTATAGTCTACTTGTTCTAACGTTAATAAAAGAGCCGTTTCATACGCAAAGAGCTTCGTGTCCCACCTTGACTGTCTTCGCATCCGCAGTGTAACGGCTCCGGAGCTTGGGAACCGAAGGCGTACACTCAGATTTGTCGTCATTTTACCATCTTATCAGTGTATCAGTCTTCCTTTTAATGTACATTTTCCTTCCTAGCAATTCCCAACTCTGTTTGCGTCCGCACATGACTGTGCTGTGCATCGACTGCCAACGCAGAGGACGTATGTTCACACTCGCCGCCACCGACGGCTACCGTCGCGCTAAACTATATAAAATCGGCCGTGACTGAAGAATGGGCTAGTTTATAATCAAGAATGGGGAAGCATTGCAAAGATGAACTACAACGGACAGAGAACGAGAACTTACTGACACATGTACGATGTCTCCTTTTTTTTCTGTCCATAACTTTTGTGTTCTTCGCCTATTTACATGATTTAATACGCGACAATGTTAACTCGCACAGAAAAATAACATCTGGAATATAACTGCTGGAGGTCCACGTCATGGCTTGCCGCTGTGAGCTCCGTTCGCGTGCATGGTGCATTTGCATCGCAATTTGCGCTCGTTTTCTGCTTTATATACTACCTGATGCCACGAATGTGATCTGCTTCGTACAAGTGACTACCTTTCTCAAAAGCAGACACACGAAAATGCGTTTTCCGGTGCGTCAGCCCTTAAAACCCGCAGTGCCAAATCACTGGAAGCACCGAGCGCCGTCGTCCCGTCGTCTGCTTCACATGCCAGTGCTTTGACAGGTGCCGTTCGCGGCGCTGTTCGCCAGCATATCGCCGGCGCGCCGCTGGCGCCTTACGACGGCCGCCCGGTGCCTATAGTCTGCTGCGTGCCGCCCGTACACTGTACATAGCTTTCGCCCAGTGTGCATGCGCTTGGCCTCGGAGTTTGCCAGAAAAGGGGATGCGCCTAGTCGTGTCAACTTACGCTAGATATCGAGCGGCTAGCCCCCAACGCGTTCGGCGTCGGCAAGCAACAGCGTTCTTGGCACTGGGCCAACGTTGGTTAGCCTGCCTGCGTTTGTGGCATGCCAGGAACGCTGTCACTCGTAGGCGCCGACACGTTCAGCGCTACTAACGAAATGTCGCGAAAGGGAAGGTACCTCCGAAAATGATCACTCGAGAATACCTTCCGCCTACATGCGTATTTAAGTTAAACCAAGTTAAGCCCTAGCAGTTTATACCTAGCAGTAGCAGCCAGTAAGACTTGAGGATCGACAGTTTCGCTGTGCCTAAGCTTTGCACGACCGAGTGCAAACTTGCCGGGTTTTTTTTTTTTTTTTTTTTTTTTGTAGTCAAGCCAAGACCTTTCGCTACTCATGGCTGAAGAGCAATTTCACCTAGTGCATAAGCTCATGAAATTTCCGGACGACTTGACATTGTGCACCACTGTACACTCTATTCTGCTTTGTTTGGAAGTGTGCTTGAAAGAGCGTCTATGTGCTCTCTTACATTATCTCAATACTGTTTCTGGTCTGAAGTTCGGAACACAACTTTTCTTTGAAACTAAAGCGAAATATCACAGCGAAGTTGTATGTGGCTTGCCGATTCGTCCGTCTGTCGCTTGTACGCCGAAAACTATCACCATCAGCAATGGCTCGAGCGTCGTCGTCTTCTTCCACAGCTGGCTCCGTTGCCGCTCATGATTCCAGCGTAGAATTTCACTTCTCGTCTGTCGTCGTAATGGGGAGGCCGCGTTTACGGGAGTATGAGCCATTGCTTAAGGTGGTGTGAGCCATTCATTGTCTTACGTGACGGATAGATTTAATTTTGAAGCAATTTAATTTCGAGGAATCGCAAGCGGCAATGCGACAACGGCGGACTGCGGGCGCATACCGCCAGTGACGTCGTTATCTCTGTCGCAGCCGAACGTGTGTTTGACCTCATTAAGAAACACAAACGCGTAACAAATAACTGAGAAAGGCTTTAATGCACCGTCCGGATTAACCCAGTGATAAACACCGGGGCCGCACGTTTCAGCTTCGCTGCTTAACCAAGTGTAAGGAGTGCTTGGGCGGTGATATTATTGTTGCCTATTTGCGTTGCAAGCGCAGAAACCTGCATACACGCAGAAAGAAAAGATAAAGATAGGCCAATGACTTCTAATGGTAATGAGAAGATTCTAGAAGTAAGTCAGTTCTTCAAGAGGTCACCAGAGCTGCCAGCACCTAGACGTCCTTGTCAGGAGAGATTACGAGGGATTACCTGGCAGTTCGTTTCCCAATCAGCTCCTGAACGTGCTCACCCCCCTTGATCCTTGCAGCTTAAAAAGCAATGAAGTGGTACAGGCAGGAGTAAACTCAGGCCCGAATGCACTAGGAAAAATCCGCCTAATCTGCCTACTTCCTGAAAATCAAGGTAGGACGAAACCCATGCGCCAGTCGTATACTATTTATTTGCTGTCATATCATCAGTTTCTGCGAAGGTCAACGTCAGTGTTAATGCCCGAAATTGCAGCAGTATGCGGCAATATGCAAGTCCTCATTCTAAGCTTAAATCGTCCAGATAGTGCAGTCTTTCGTAATACTGCTTATATTTACACGCTGAAACGCGTACACAGAACATCAAAAAGACAGCGCGTGCGCTGAACATCAACTGGTTTACTAAAGCACAAGCATTATCGGTCGATAACAGTACTGGGATCGATCCTCAAAAGAAAATCTTTCAGTTAGTACAGCTGCTCAACATCAGTCGATTTACCGAGGCGCGGGCATTACCGATCAACAACAGTGCTGTTAGTGATAATCAGAAGAAAACCTTTGTATCGCACAGCTACTGAAAATCAAATCGTTTACCAAGGCAGAGGCACCACTGGTCAACAACAGTGCTGGCAGTGACAGTCAAAAGAAAATTGTTTGGTTAGCAGAAGTGCTCAACATCAGTTGCTTTATCAAGGCGCAGGCATTACCGATCAGCAACAGTGCTGGGAGCGATGATCAGAAGAAAATGTTTTGATTCACAGTGAGAAACCGAACTTACGCAGAAGCATGGGGAATATAAACAAGGCAGTTCAGCACAAAATACCAAGCCCTCATTAGCTACACTTATAGACAATATAATATCAGGAAAAACATAACAATGATGAAACAAGCTACCATAATGGCAAAAACGATTAGCGTGTAGCATGAAATACTAGTTATGTATTTATGCACTAGCAATAGCTTTACCACGTTCTTTACAACAATACTTTACAACAATAGCCTTACAACAATACTAAAAAACTAAAACGAAGTTAACAGTAGTATGTAACAAATGGACAAATACAGCAGATAGTTAATCATAAACTTCTAAAATATTTTACCGCTTCTTTTAGTGAACATTTACGTGTTAAATATGGCGAGGTTCCTGGCTAAACGTTTCAGTTGATGCGCGAATGGCAGCACCACCCGCTGATCTGAATATTTAGTTCGTGATGGGCTCTGCCGTTCCTTTTTCGCTGCAAGAGCGCTGAAAAAATACTTGATTGCAACTAGCGAACTTAGACGTGGCAATCGGTCATCGCGAGCGGTATTATAATCCCTAAAATGTGTTATGTGCGTCCTGCTAACGATACCTATGTAGCTGACCATTCTTTGTCGCTTAACTAGTGGATTGTTCATAATGTATATTGTATATTTGTCTACCAGACTATATTAGAGTAATAAAGATGCGATGTAAATCACGATAATGCATTTGTGGCCAATTTCAGAGACAGTATCTAAAGTGTGGCATTCCAAAACGTTCCCCAGAAACAGCGGAAAGTTTCTTACAACGGTGATGAACGGGACTATAACCCGATTAGAAACGTAAAAAAAATTGGCAAGTTTTCACTCGGTCGTGCAAAGCTTAGGCACAGCGAAAGTGTCAATCCTCAAGTCTTACTGGCTGCTACTGCTAGGTATTAAATTGGTTGCTGCAGGTCTTAATTTGGTTTAACTTAACTACGCATGTAGGCAAAGTATTCTCGAGCGATCATTTTCGGGGGTACCTTCCCTGTCGCGACATTTCGCATGACTAGCGCTGGACCCGTCGGCATCTACGAGGACAGCGTTCCTGGCATGCCACATAAGCAGGTAGGCTAACAAAGGTTGACACAGTACCAAGAACGCTCTTGCTTGCCCACGCCCAACGCGTCGGAGGCTAGCCGCTCGATATCTAGCGAAGTCAACACGACTAGGCGCAGCTCCTTTTAAAGCAAACTCTGAGGCCAAGCGCATGCCCACTGGGCGAAAGCTATGCACAGTGTACGGGCGGCGCGCACAGACGACACGCCGGGATGACGTCACGGCCTATGCGCAGTAGCGCGCAGCTGGCGGGTGCTCGGCGGAGCCGTGTCTGTGTCGGGCGAAGCGAGCGAGCACCTGCGCCGGCGGTTACTATGCAACGTGACGTCATCGCTACTGCTTCGGCGCATGCGCGGCTATAGGCAACGCGAGCGGCGTCGGCAGCAGCTCTGCGCGTTGCCTCGTTGGTGCTGCTACAATTTCTTTCTCTATCTCGCTCTCACTTTTCTCTTTCCCTCTCCAGAGCATTCCGCGCATCGCGCGCAAGCTCTCCTTCCCTCTCCTTAACGTCTCATGTCAAGGCAACATGTGAACGGCACAGAGAGGAGGCGAAGCACACGCCGCTCCACGAGGTGGTTGCTAGGCAACGCAGTGACGTAATAGCTCGGCGAGGTTTTGCGGCAGCAGGCAGCACTTTTTACGGTTAGCTATACCTGGCGCCAACTTTCTGTGGCAGCACGGCCAAGGCTACGGAGCCGAAGCATGCAGCCGTGGCCGTGCTGCCACAGAAAGTTGTCGCCAGGGAACAGCTTCGATGTTGAAGAAACATTCCTCAGGTTTTGTGCTTGGTAATATTTTTTTTTGTTCTGTCCAAGTTTGCTCCATAATTCCCCTTGTTACCCGACATATAGGTCGAAATATTAACGCGACAGCGTTAAGGGCCCGGTGTCGCAGAAAATCCGGTGTCGGCACCGGCGCCGGCGTCGGCGTAAGCGCCCGCATCAGTGGCGGAGAAAATCATCCCGAACCACCCCGACCGCGCAGGCCCTCCGCGTGTCGCAAGGGGTTAGTGAACAAAAATTCAATTTCTGACAGTAAAATCTGTCAGAAAATTGGTAAAGTACGACTTAACCGCAACCTACAGACATGGTGGCGTCAGATTGTAATTTGAATGTACGAGAAAAAATAATTCTGTTACGAGGAAACTGAAATACAAACCCCTTTTCCAGCATTTCTACCATAATAACAGTGGCGCGCTCGGGTAGTTCACTTGCGAAAATCCTATCCAGATGGCGCTTTCATCCTCGGCAGATCAAATTGGGACTTAGCCTGCCTAATGCGTTTTGAACACGCACGCGCGTTCGGGCAATTGCAAATAATTAATAAAATAATAAAAAAGGTCCTAGGGCCTTCACATTTTAATATAAGACGACTTATATGGCCCCTGGAAAAAGGTCTTCCCAGCAATGCTTTTCTGTTTAGAAGTGAAGCCGACCTTAAGGGGATCGGTGTAAGCTTGGTCTTTGTAAGCTGGATTTCCCACGTTCCGTGTTGCAGTGAAGCCTACTCAAAAAAATGCGATGCGAACGGGGCCCGATAACGCTATCACGTTCCACACATAAAGGCGAAGCTTAAGCTTCCTCCAATTTTTTTTCTGTTCTTTTTCCTATAATAATTTTAATTCAATAAGAACGAAACGATGTAGACAATTCCGAGAGCGCTAGGTTGCGTCTTGTTAGGCGACCATGAAGATCCACTCCAAAGAAAATAGCGTGCTCTCAGCTCCACATACAATAAGGGGCACATGACTGTCTATGTTCACTATATCAGGAACATTCAACATCAAAGAACAGGGACCTGAGTGCATATCCCGGTGATACATCACGAGTAACTGGCAAAACAAATGAAACTTCATCACCTAAAGAACCTCAGGTGGTCAAAATTTATCCGGAGCCCTCCACTACGGCGTGCCTCATAATCAGAGCCGGTTTTGGCACGTAAAAATCCCAGAAAGAAGAAGAAGGAACTTCATCACCAAACAGAAACTCTAAAATCAAGTCTGAAGATAGCATTCAAGCGAGTCTAGTGATTTACTTACGATTCTATACATATGAAGTTTGTTAAGTAGAATCGTGTGATTACGGCAATCGAAAGGTCAAGAAAAAGTCCCACAGCGGATAAGTTCTAACCACTGTGTTTGCTTTTTTCCTGAGTTATAAATGACAAAGAAACCATGCACTATCTTTCTGTTGCTTTAATTGGGAATTATTCCTTAGGCGCGCACATTTCTACGGGCCGCGGTGGGATTACCGCGAACTGTTACTAATCTGAAGAAAGAAAGCACTTAACTTGATAAGCATGCAGTGTGGAGCTTCGTAAGAAACCCAATCAGTAAAACGACTTGGCTACTAACCTACACAAGTCACCTATAAGCAAATGGCTACGAGCACTGAATAATAAGTGTGCAGAGACCATCTATGATGACTGTAAACGAATAGGCAGCAATCTAGCAATCAGCAATAGTAAGCAATCTCCAGATGCCTATACTCGCAAGCTCTTTTTTTTTTCAGGGTGTAATCTTGTACCGTATAAACGTCCCCCTGATGTGCCTGATCTGCTAGTTGTTATCTCCTAGCATAGCTACCTTGGTTCTCCACAAGAAAAGTAGAAAGTTACCCATCAAGAAAGGGGTCAGGCAAGGAGACACAATCTCTCCAATGCTATTCACTGCATGCTTAGAAGAAGTATTCGAGCTCTCAGACTTGGTTGGCTTAGGAGTGAGGATCAACGGCGAATATCTCAGCAACCTTCGGTTTGCAGATGACATTGTCCTATTCAGTAACACTGGAGACAAACTACAACAAATGATTGAGGACCTTAACCGAGAAAGTGTAAGAGTGGGGTTGAAGATTAATATGCAGAAGACAAAGGTAATGTTAAAGAAGCCGCCAGATCCCACGCCCTGTGAGAATCGATGTTATGAGAAGCAGTGTGGGGCGAGCCGACAAAGTTAACGAAACGACCATGAGAGCACCAAGACGTAGGTGGCTGTTTCATGACCTACATGACACGCATGTCATGACATTTATGTCATGAGTTCTCAGGAGTCCCTTTAGCTACGCATATAGCGCTAAGGCGAAAGCTTTAGTCATGCGCATGAGTATGACTTTGACCATCAACCTTTAGCCTTTTCCTTCACTTAGTACCACATCCGAACCGATTCCATTGGTTTTTGAGGGTTAATCTTTTTTCGCTGAGTCATTGTCATTTTTGCTGCGTGATGCTCATGACTATGACTTCTACCAGCATCCTTTAGTGTTTACTTCACTTAGTACCCACGTCCGAACCCATTTCAGTGGTTTTTGAGTGTTAATCTTTTTCGCTGGCTCATTGTCATGACGTACATGACGTGCTTGTCATGATATTTATGTCATGACCTATCACTTATGTTCGTCATACACTCCTGCATACTACACCAATTTTGGTACCTACCAAGTTAACGAAACGACCACGAGAGCACAAGGACGTAGGTGGCTGTTTCATGACCTACATGACACGCATGTCATGACATTCATGTCATGACATATGATTTATGTTCGTCATATACTCTTGTTATAGTATGCCAATTTTCGTACATGCCAAGTTAACGAAACGACCATGAGAGCACGAAGACGTAGTCGGCTAGATAGATAGATAGATAGATAGATAGATAGATAGATAGATAGATAGATAGATAGATAGATAGATAGATAGATAGATAGATAGATAGATAGATAGATAGATAGATAGATAGATAGATAGATAGATAGATAGATAGATAGAATAGATAGATAGATAGATAGATAGATAGATAGATACTGTCAAAGTAGCAAATGTTCACCAAGAAATGCTTCGCATTTAATAGCCTGGCAAGGGAACAAGAATTGTCACGCTGAAAAGTGGGCCGATCCTGGTGATAGTGCAGAAAGGACCCGAGCTAAATGGCACATACCAGGGACAAAAAGAAAGAAAAACAGAGAGAAAGAGAGAAGGAAAGCGAGAAAGAGAGAAAGAGCAACAGATATAGAAAGAACGAGACAGACAGAAAGTAAGGGAAAAAGAGAGAGAAAGAGAAAGAGAAAGAGGGAGAAAGAAATCACCCGTCCTTCCCCTGTCGAGAAAATGGGGGTAAGCGAAGGTTGTCGTCTGTGTGCTTGATATACTACTTTCCCTTCCCTTTCCTACTACTTTTTGTTCCCTTTCGTGGTACTTTTCGTTCAACTTCCTTCTACTTTTGTTTGCCTTTCGTGCAACTTTTCCTTCAGTTGCGTTGTACATTTCCTTCCCTCGATGCATACATTTAGTAAACGTTTATGGTTTATTATCGTGACATGTCGTGAGCTTTACGTTACCCTGACGAAGGTCAGATATACTGTGAGACGTCGGCCGATGCGATGCCTTTATTTCCGAGCAGCCGCCCGAGTCAGAGACGAAGCACCGCCCGAGACAAAAGATGATGATGAGTCGTATGTACAAATGACGACGACGATATGCACAAATAGCGCTCACACAAGATGATGAGTCGTTTGTACAGATGACGACGACGATATGCACAAAATGCGCTCACAATACACACAAGTTTCGCTTACCCCCATTGTCTCGACAGGGGAAGGGCTGGGGAATTTTTTTTCTTTATTTTTTTGCGTAGTGTGTCTTCATGACCGACGACTACACTTAAAAGTAATGCAACAAAGAGATATAAATCCAACATTCAAGCGCATGGAGGAATGCGCACTATAGGACCCAGTAACGCGTCCGTTAATCATTTTTGTACGCTTTTTCACCACTCGCGGGATTTTGGGAAAATATGCTACCGTATATTTCGATACACATTGGCACAACAACATAAATGTGGAATAGATGGAATAGTGGCTTTGTTTAGGGCAAGTGTTACTTCAGATACGGTAATATAATTTTCTTTAAATCGTTTTCCGTTCATGTGCATGATAGCAAAAGTTCGCTCATGTGGATAATACTCGTATACAAGTAAAATTTGCTTGGCTATACATAAGCTGTGCCACGGGCCAAGTAAGGCACTTGAATAAAAGTATCCTAAGCAGCACGTGTGAATCTGTGACGTACATTTGAGACAGCAGCTGCGATGATGGAGCGTCGGCACAATTACGCCTCTAAACCACATTTGCTTCTAATTCCTCCTATAAGTGGTACCTGCGATAAAAGACACTAATCAGGATTCGCTCTTCCTCAATGCATTTTTTTTTCTTATGACAATATTTGTCGTTAAACAATCTCATGATGACTGCTTCGAAGTGAAAGTGGATGGCTTGGAGAGGTCATAAAAATTATATATTTGTGCAAAGGTATATCAATTGTGCTCTTTAGAGCAACTAAAGAAAGCGATATTTTGGATTTACAAAGGTCTCTTTCCGAATGGCTTGGCAGAAATCCCGATTAATATCCTGATTTCGCTTCCTGCTAAAAATATTGTTTAGGAGGTGTACTAGAGGCAATGTGGTACTTCTGATGATCCTACACCTGTGAACTTGCGAACGCAATATTTGGGTGTTTTGTCCCTGATCCGTGTTTCTGCTCTGTGATGGTCAGTCGAGGCAGGCAGCAATCGATAGCTTAGTCTTCGGACTACATACCATGTAGCCACTATCAAGATAGTGGCTCTAGTTTAATCACAATGGCCGCTTTTTACTCTCAAAATTGAGTCAAAATGTGCATTGTTTCCTTAGGCTACCATTGCTGGATCTTTAACCGCTGTGGCAACAGCGCTCTAATTTTCCACAGCCTAATTACTGCATTTGTCCCGTGTGGCTTGTCTTTTATAACCTCGCTGTCACCTCTATTTTTCGATATCTTTCGGGTACTTTTCATTATTCGCGAAAAACCCAGTCGTTCCAACTTTTCCGCTATTACCTCCGAACTAGAATCTTTCCATGAATGTTTTCGTCAATCTGCTTCTTCAATCTGCGTCAATCTGTTATATCGTCATGCACCGCGCGTGCCTATGAATCTGGGCACCTGATGTAATAACTTTCTACCCTCGTTCTCTATTTTGTCCCTTCCCCTCTTTCTTGCTGTGTGCTATATATTGCACGCGATACCCGCAATAAACGTTCTTTGCTCGGTTGCTCTGCTTGAGATTACGTGGTCACTTCAGTCTCTTTCCGAATGGCTTGGCAGAAATCCCGATTACTATACTGATTTCGCTTCCTGCTAAAAATATTGTTTAGGAGGTGTACTTTAGGCAATGTGGTACTTCTAATGATCCTACACCTGTGAACTTGTGAACGCAATATTCGGGTGTTTTGTCCCTGATCCGTGTTTCTGCTCCATGATGGTCAGTCGAGGCAGGCAGCAATCGATAGTTTAGTCTTCAGACTACATACCATGTAGCGACTATCAAGATAGTGGCTCTAGTTTTATCACAATGGCCGCTTTTTACTCTCAAAATTGAGTCAAAATGTGCATTGTTTCCTTAGGCTACCATTGCTGGATCTTTAACCGCTGTGGCAACAGCGCTCTAATTTTCCACAGCCTAATTACTGCACTTGTCCCGTGTGGCTTGTCTTTTATAACCTCGCTGTCACCTCTGTTTTTCGATATCTTTCGGGTACTTTTCATTATTCGCGAAAAGCCCGGTCGTTCCAACTTTTCCGCTATTAACTCCGAACTAGAATCTTTCCATGAATGTTTTCGTCAATCTGCTTCTTCACGATCAGTTAACAATAACTGGTTGCTGTATAAACAGCTAATTCAAAATGTAATTGATAAACGCGTCCCTCTGATACGCATTCGAGGTGATGCAGTCAAGCCTTGGTATTCTAACTCGATAAAAGAACTATCGCGCAAGAAAAAAAGATTGTATCGTGTCGCTCAGAAATCGTCCTCAGCATCTAAATGGAAGAAATACTCAGATTGCCTGCGCAAATGTGCCGGTCTTTTGGGGCAGTCAAAATGCAAATTTCATCATGATGATCTAAGAAATATCATTATTGTTAACCCAAAAAAAGTTTGGAGCATTCACCAAAGAATCAGTCTCATAACGTTGCGTATGTTTATCCAAATGGCTCTGACGTTCCAGTTGATTAGCGGGCTAATGTCATGAATTCCTATTTCTCGTCTGTTTTCACCTCCGAACCTGTTCATGATGAACCGGCGCTGCCTGGACCAAATTTTGGTGCAATGCCGCCGGGCGTCATCACACTTGAAGGCATTTTGTGCCTCATTAACAAATTAACAAGTTCGAGTGCTCCAAGACCTGACAATAGTCCTGCAAAGTTCCTTAAAAGTACTCAGGACGTGTCGAGTAGCATCTTGCCAATAGTTTTTGCGCAGTCCCTTTTAGAAGGTGAAATTCCGCCGGATTGAAGACTGCGAAAGTACCCCGGTTTTCAAAAAGGGCAACCGCTCAGACCCGTCAAATTATCGGCCTATATCGCTGACATTTGTTGCATGCAAACTATTTAAACACATCACATATTCCCACGTCGCCAGTCATCTCGATAATAATTATTTCTTTTTCCTCAAGCAGCACGGCTTTCGCCCCGGGTTATCATGTGAAACACAATTATTCGAATTCACTACAGACCCTAACTTGAACTTGGATTCGTCTTTTCAGACCGATGTCATTTACATTGATTTTTCAAAGGCATTTGATCGCGTAGCTCATCGTCGTCTCATGGCCAAACTCAGTTCTCTTAATCTTGACCCGCTTACCTTGTCGTGGATCAAATGTTTTCTAACAGCACGATCTCAGTTCACAATGATTGGCGGTAAGCTTTCAACAGCAGCATAAGTAGTATCCGACGCCCCTCAGGGATCAGTTCTTGGCGCGCTTCTCTTTCCTATCTTCATAAATGACTTGTCCACTAAAATAACGTCATCTATTCGCCGCTTTGCGGATGATTGCGTTGTATATCGTCGAATCTCAAACAGCAGTGACCAATCATTACTACAACGCGACCTAAACCTAATCGAAACGCGGTGCTCGCGCTGGTTGATGGAGTCTAATACCTCAAAGTGCAAATGCATGGTTGTTTCACGTAAAAAAAAACTAATCTGATCTTTCAGTATTTCCTTAATTCTACAACTTTATCACATGCTAGCTCTTACCGATATCTTTGCGCCCTCAATAACTGCAAACTGACATGGTCGGAGCATATCTCGAATATTGTAACTGATACCTCAAAGTCGCTAGGTTACTTAAGAAGTACACTACGTCTGCACCCCCCCCCCCCCACCCCGTAAATTAGGAAAATAGCCTACGAAACCTTCGTTAGGATCAAACTCGAATATGCTTATCCCATTTGGAACACCTACCAAGATTATGTAATTACCTCTCTCGAGTGGATCCAAAATGGTGCTGCTTTAGCAGTAAGACGCAGAATCTCACGACTCAGTCTGTTCCATAAGCTATATCACAGCTTTTTTTCACCTGCATGGTACACTGTTACTGCCACCCGCTCTACTCGCCACCTGTTCAACTCCAACACCGTTCAACGCCTTCATGGTTCGACTCTTCCATTGAACAAATCGTGTCTTCCCGCAGCCATTGAATACTGGAATTGCCTTCCCGAAGCCAGAGAAATTCAGGAAAGTTCAGGCTGACCCAAAGTTCATCTTCATTTCACCTCACCTCCTGCGTCTCGCGTTGTTCCACGCGCGTCTCGTTCTTGCAGCAAAATCCGCTGTGCATCTGCGTTAAACTTCACTGCAGAAGCTGCAGGTCGGGACGACAGCCCTGCATCCCAACGGAGGGCAAACATTTCTTTCATAACCGTGATAAAAAATCCATTGCCTGTTGTTCTCATAGAAACATTCCCTTCTAATAGAGCCACTTCAATATTTATCGGCCCGAAAGGAAGCACTTCTCCATCCATCGACTAAACCTTCCGCCTGGTGATCGCCGCCGCAGCACTTGGGTACCCGTTAGCGCGATATATCGTGTTTGTAAAACACCACGGGCGCGAAATAGGGTGAGAGGAGGTCCTCTGTTTGGGTTCGGCGATGTGCTTCTGACCGCGAGTAACTGCAGGCTGCCCCTGCTGCACGCACGAGCACACGTGGCACGCCCCGATTGAACGTGTGCAGAGCCCAACACGACCCTGTGCAAACATCCAGAAATAGCGTGTACTCTCCTCTATCAAAAACCTCGCGGCTGCCGTAACTCATCCGCGACGAGGCGCCGGGATCTCGACAGGTTCTCTCGATCCTCCCCCCCCTCCCGCCCGCCCCGGAAGCCCCCGTCAAGTGGAGGCCAACGGCGCGTACCGCCGTTCTGACGAGGCTTTGCAAACAACTTGGCTTGGCTGGGTTGGTCTGCCTAGACGGTGTGTACTGCAGCAGCACGAAAGGCTCGAGAACTGCTAGAAAAGAGAGAGAGAGAGAGAAACAAGCATACCTGGATTAGCTCTGTCTGCGAAAAATTTCATTCTGGTAGCACGTATACGTAGCTCTTGGTAAATTCCTGCCGTCGCCGTTGACGCCTCTGTCGTGCTGTCCTGATATTGAACGCGCTTGCGCCGCTTGCTCGCGGAGGGTTAGAGCGTCTCCAGCGACGTCTAGTGTGTTTGGCTGAAAAAAAAATTGGGAGACGCTTAAGCTACGCCGTTAATATTAGAACGCGATAACATTAAAAGGTCCCTGACCGCTTCTCACGCTTCCCGGCAACTGCAGCTTATGCAACCGTAATCTTTACCGGGAAACGCTTGTGGCGAACGCTATGCACGAAGGCGACCTTTCTGGTTGTTTTTTTTCCTGCCCGGCCGGCGCCACCGCTGCCGCGGACGCGCGGAGGCGAGCACCATCTGGTGGGGCGGCAAGAAACCTACCGTGAACGGTAGACAATTTTCGGTCACGGTCAACGCCCGGTCAACGCCGGCGACGCTGTGCTTTCTGCGTAACGGGGCCCTTAAAGCTGTCGCTTTAAAACGGCGAAGCTAAGTGCTCGCATGGTCTGGGCTCCGGTGAATCGGCTCAGTTGCGGAGCCGGCACGGCGTTCCGCCTTGCGCTGCGGGCGCGAGTGGTGTGCGTACGCACACTATAAGCACATCATCTGAGCTGATGTGCTGATTACTGCTGAGCTGACGTCTGTAGGCGCAGGTTTGCGCTGAACAAACCGTAAACGTACACGGCTAACGTTTCGCTGGTTGCTGACTGACGCCGACGGCTTCCCGTCGGTCTCGACTCGTCCACCACAGAGATGCGTCGCCTGCAGCACTGCTGGCGGCGCTTCTCGTCATCACGCAAACGTTATGAAACGCCTGCTAGCTGTCAGGGCGCTGTTTCAATGGCGTCTTCCTAGCAGTACTTGCCTTGCGTGCTGCCTCGCGCCAACACGTCACACCCGCGTGTATATATAGTTAGAACATCATCCGACAAGTTCAAGTGCATTCTAAACGTTGCTATCACTGACAATGCTCCGCATTTCGGACAATACTGCCTCGGGCAGTATCACACTTCGCAGCAGCAGTTACGGCTTCTACGCAACATACTCGCCTAAACATTTCTGGACGCTTTCGCAGGTTAGTGTCTTTTGTGAATTGCGTTCGAATTAGGCGTTTGTCTTGCCGTAGCTGCTGTTGCAGGTGTTTTTTTTTCTTTTCTATGCAACTGAACGCTACCATTTAACTCTGCTACCGAGTACGCGCTTGATGGCCAACACCTGCGTTGCTTGTCACTAGTCTATCCCAACCGATTAAGTGCATTTATCCTGTTCGGAGTGCAATTATGAATATCACCTTGGTTCATGCTCAGGTGTAACGGAGAGCGCGTACAAAAAGAAATCAGTAGAGAGCAGAATCTCTTGGAAATGCACAACCTATAAGACCTCAAATGTTCGATGTAACCAAAGCAATGCAAAAGAAAAAATGAGTAGTGAAGTAGACATTGCAAAAGAAATTCTTGAAGTACACTAGAAGCTCTCTGTGCTGCTCACGGTGAAAGCAAAAGCTGACGCTCTTGAAGGCATTATTACCACCGTGGATGCCATTGAAAAGTCTGCGCAAGCAATGTCTGACAAGTACGATGAAGTAATGAACCAAATGAAGACGCAAAACACCGACATGCCTAAACACGCGGGTAAGAAAGTTTGAGGAGCACGCAGCAGAACAGGAAATAGACAAGCTTAAGCAAGATATGAACGATCTAGACCAGTACAGTAGACGACTGAACCTCGAAATACATGGGCTACCGCAACAGATGAACGAAACTATACTGGAAAAACTGAACATCTTGGCTAATGACTTGGAACTGCCGAGGCTGTCTGAGTCCGATATAGAGGCTTCCCACCGGCTTCCTATCAGAGCAGGAAAAGAGGAGGTCCATAAGCCCGCCCCTATCTTGGTACGCTTCTCATCTCGCCTAACACGAGGTAACTGGCTCAAAAAGCGAGCGGATCTAAGAAAAGCAAAGTCGAATATCTTCTTCAATGAAAATCTGACTGTGCAAAACAAAAAGCTATTTTGGCAGATGAGGTGTAAAGCCTGCGAACTGGATTATCAGTTTTCTTGGATTAAAGATGGCAAGATGGCAAGCTCAGGTCATCGCATTGTTAGAATATGAACAGCAGAGGATCTGGAAGGGGTGCGATAGCTCATAATGTTGTCCGCTTTGTTTTGTTCTTTTTTATGTCGACCTAGCGCATGGCTTCGTTCTCTCGGTTGCATGGCTATTATGATGCTACTTTTTTTTCAGCAACTGAAAGCTACGCGGGATGTAAAGCGGCTGTCTTTGCTAAATTCAAACGCGCGAAGTTTAAGACACAAGCAAGAGTCTGTAGGCCTGTTTTTGGATACACTCGATCACAATTTCGACATTTTAACATTCACAGAAACATGGTTTTCTGATGATTGCCCTCATGTGCATTTATCTAAGTACAGTTGCAATACGATATCGCGAATAAACATAAGGGGAGGTGGTCCGGCTATTTATGTCAAAAACGAACTCTACTATGAAACCATCTCAGAATACTCAAAAATTGATCCTCACTGTGAATGCCTAATGATTAAATGCATGGGCACAAATATTGTCCTTATGTACAGACCACCTTCTGGTTCAGTTACCGCGTCTTTAATTTATCTTGAAATTGTTCTAGAGTACTGTTGTCAGTCTGGACTACCTGTGATTATTTGTGGTGGCTTCAACATTGACTTATTATCAACAACGGGAAATAAGGAAAATCTCAGTGACATTTTCTGTACTTTTGGATATCAAAATGTAATTAACATACCGACAAGAATTACGGATGCCTCTGAAACCCTGCTAGATCTGTGTTTTACCAACTATCAGCCACGTGAATGCGATGCAGGGGTACTGATAGCTGATTTAAGTAATTACTTGCCCTCTTTTTTTTTTGTCACGCCCTACTTGACCAGACATAGCCAAAGTACAAAAAATACATCCGTTACGTGCAGAATAATATCTATGGACAAAATTGCGTTTTTAGAACGTTTAGTAGCAGATACTAACTGGGACCCTGTAATGGAAATAAAAGACCCCGTGGCTTCATATCGCCTCTTTTACATTATCAAAGACGTTTATGACATTGCATTTCCTATGATAGCAGTTGTAAAACACCAGAAATCCAGGAAGGAGTGGATAAATTCAGGCCTTTTGAGGAGAATAAAAGAGCGCGACAAGCTATTCCGTTTATTTATCAAAACGAAAAACTTAGACACCTTAACCAAATATTAAAAAATCTGAAATAACCTAGGCTCTGATATTAAGCATGCAAGTGCCGCATATTATCAAAATATGTTTGCTAGCGTATCCAATGACTCGAAAAAAATTATGGAAAAGGGTAAATGACCTTATGATTAAAGATGACAAATCTGTTATGTCGGAAGTTTATGATAGAAGATGAACCATAATCGGCTGCATTGCTTGCCTATAAGTTTAATGACCATTTCCTGAAAGCTGGCATTTCTACGAACTGTGTAGACGAAAATAGAAGTTATACTGCTTACGTCACTGACAATGTTGTATCCTCAGTTTTTTTGTTCCCCACAACTGAATCCGAAATATACACACTATTGCAAAAATTAAAGAATAACTGTGCATTCGGCGTAATAGAATTAAAGCCTCAGTCTATTAAAGCAGTTGCCCATATTATAGGTAAATCACTATCGCATATATGTAACGTAATTCTCAGTTCTTGCATTTTTCCTAATGATTTAAAGACCGCAAGTGTATCGGTTATTTTTAAGGGCGGTAATAAAAATGATTTTATTAATTATAAGTCAATCTCATTATTGCCTATATCCTCTAAAGTTCTTGAGGAGGTTATAAACTTACGACTTTCTCATTATTTACTGCAGTAAAAGGTGATCATAAAACAACAATATGGTTTCCAAAAGAAAAAATCTACTGAAACGGCCTTACTAGATATTAAAGAAAAAATACTTGACAATTTTGAACATAAATTACTCACTTTAGGGGTCTTTCTCAACTTCAAGAAGGCTTTTGATTCAGTTAAGCACCATATTGCCACGTGTCTAGCACGGCGATGACGACGACATAAGACACATCGGCACTTCTTATGTGTGGCCCTGTTCATGGTGTTTTCACCTTTTTAAGGCGGTCAACCAGCTCTTGACGCATAATCGAGAAATCAGCACCGGCGTCCACAAGGGCTGTAACGGGATGTCCGTCAACAAAAAGGCTGAGGTCGGCGCGAACACATTCGTCGGCATCACTCGTCGTCGGCATGTCGTCTTGTTGCGGCGGTTGGGGGGGTCTTTTCGGCGTCTCGACAGTTGGCAACCTTCCCCCCGGAGGTCGCGGCCGTTAGTTTTCCGGGTGAGGACTGGGGGAACGGCCTCTGACGACGTCAGTGAAACTAGGACGGTTGGGGGAAGCGGGACGTTGAGGTGACGGAGACTGCCAGCGACGACGTGGCGAAGCGGCTTGGGTGGTCGGCGAGTAACCCTCGTCCAGGGCACGGCGGCATTCAAAGCGCGGGGAAGCTGAACGTGGAAAGCCTCCGAACGCGACGTCTCGATGAGGGCAGTAACGGGCGATGTGGCCCGGTTCCCCACAGTAGAAGCAGAGTGGCCGACGGTCGCCAGTGCGCCACAAGTCAGTTCGTCGAGCTGGTGGTCGTCTCCCCAGGCTCCCGCTGCCACGATGGAGTGGTAACAGGTCGCGGATGGAACGGCGTGGTCGGCGGTGGAGGGGGAGGACGACGGACGGCATCGGCATAGCTCAACGGGCGTGATTAGGGGCACGGCGCGGGCGATGAAAAGGCTTGCCGCAGCTCCTGGCGGACGACTTCGGCAACAGAAGCAACTGCTGGCTCGGTAGAAGGAGCAACCCGAGTTCGTAGTTCCTCACGCAGCATGCTGCGAATCAGCTCTTGCAGAGAGCTTTCGCTAGTGGCGGCATTCTGAGCGGCGGCGCTCATCATTATGGTATTGGACAGGCGGTCAATGTGGCAGCATCGTTGTTGAAGTGCTCGCTCGATTATTGTGGCCGCCTTGATGAATTAGTCTACCGTGGTTGGTAGGTTTCCTACCAGGCCTGCAAACAACTGTTCAACGAACCGCACTTGTCGGCAGAGGCAGTAACAAGAACGGACGGTTTTAAAATACCGCGCGCTAGTCACTGCTTCTTCTTCTTGCTATGTTTTTCATAAGTGCTGATGTGTTTTATGCCGCCGTCATCGCCGCGCTAGACACGTGGCAATATCTTATTACTGAAACCGCCTGAATACGGAATTAGGGAACTGGCTTTAGAACTAATAAAAAGTTATTTACCTATCGTCATAACAATAGGGCACTACGCAATCTCGAATACGGATCAATTAAGGAACTCACAAAACACATTAACGAGTGTTGGGCGCACGGCAAGCTACCACAGCAATGGAAAGAAGCAAAGATCATACTGATACCAGAACCCGGCAAGAAATTACAGCTGGAGAACCTGCGCCCCATCTCCCTCACGTCCTGCGTGGGCAAGTTGACGGAGCACGCGTTTCTCAATAGACTCACGGATTACCTCGAGGACGACGAATTATTTCCACACACCATTATTGGGTTCAGAAGACATCTCTCCACGCAAGACGCCCTTCTACAACTAAAACACCAACTCATAGACAGTCCGGGGCGCCATTCTCGGGCTGGACCTGAAGAAGGCCTTCGATAGCGTTCGCCACGATGCCATATTACGACAAATAGACAAGCTAAATCTCGGACTGCGAACGTACAACTACATTCGAGACTTCCTCACGGGAAGAACAGCTCGCATGCGAGTGGGACAACTAGACTCATATCAAATCAACATCGGGAGCTCGGGCACCCCGCAGGGCTCGGTCATCTCGCCGATGCTCTTCAACCTCGTCCTGCTGGGGTTACCCGACCGATTGTTGCAAATTGAAGGACTGCACCACACGATATACGCGGATGATATTACGATCTGGACGACAACGGGCAGCGACGGAGCGATCGAGCAACGTTTACAGCAGGCCATCCAGTGCATGGAAAACTACCTCGTGGGCACGGGACTCACCTGCTCGGCCGAAAAATCCGAATTGCTGCTATATAGACCGGTCAGAAAGGGGCGCCCACCTAAAGGCTACACTCCCCCCCCCCCCCCCCCGGAAAAGGAAGAGATCCAATTAACGGCATCAAACGGCCTACCCATCCCGATGGTAGACAAGATTCGGGTACTATGAATGATGATTCAACACAAGGGCGGCCATGGCGAAGCACTTCGCAAGATCACAGCAAAGGCCACCAGCACGATGCAGCTCATCCGACGCAGCACCAACAAACACGCGGGCATGCGCGAAGGCAACGTCATACGACTTATACAAGCCTTCGTTATTTCTCAAATAACGTACACGGCAGCGTTTGACAACTGGACGGTTGCAGAGAGAAACAAGCTCAACGCCCTCATACGCAAGGCGTACAAATGTGCGTTGGGACTTGCGCCCGGAGTGAGCACCACCAAGCTCCTAGAACTAGGCTTGCACAACACGCTCGAGGAACTCGTGGAGGCGCAACAAGTGTCCCAACTCGAGCGCCTATCCAAGACCCGCTCGGGCAGGCACGTGCTCGAAAAGCTCGGCATTACATACCACACGCAGCACGGCATCAAAGTGGAAATGCCAAGAACCATGCTCGAGCAACTATATGTGCCCCCATTGCCTCGCAACATGCACCCCCAACACCACACGGGGAGACGTAAAGCCAGGGCACAACACATGAACCCAAGTTACTCCAACGACAAGGAGGCAGTCTTCACCGACGCAGCCCGTTATCGAGACAGGAAGAGTTTCGTGGCAGCAGTTACTAGCCACCGAGGAAACCACCTCACGAGCGTCACCGTGAACACGACATATGCCGAAGCGGCAGATGAAGCGGCCATAGCACTGGCCCTTACACAAACCAAGGCTACATACGTGATCTGCGATTCGCAAACGGCAATTCGCAATTTTTCAAATGGGCGCATATCGCAAGAGGCGTATCACATACTCAAGTGACATCCCATACACCAGGGAGAGGCCGACGTCGATAACCGAAGGCAGTTGCTTTGGATCCCGGCACGCACTGGACTGAGCACCCCCAACGAAGCGGCTCACCGCGTTGCTCGAGGCCTCACTCACCGAGCATCATCGGAGGAAGAGCCCCCGCGGGGTACTGCAAACGTCTGGGCGTGGGAGGATCGTTTGACCAGGTTCCACGACATCACGACACACTACCAGTTACAGAGACGCGTATACCCATTCCCTCACGCTAAGTTAGACAGGGTGCAATCAATACACTACAGGCAATTACAAACTGATTCTTACATAAACCCAATACTCATGCACGCCATGTATCCAGACATGTACACTACAAACAGATGCACATCCTATGGCGAGGTTGCCACACTTAATCACATGTTATGGGGATGTCAGGACATAACAAACAATTCGGGCAGTGCCGACACCTCCGTCTCTTCCACCGCCATCCTCCGCTCGCGTTGGAAGACCGCACTGCTCAGCTCGAACCTGACAGTACAGCTCTGGGCCGTCCAGCGAGCCGAGGAAGCCGCTTCAAGACAAGGTCTCGGAACCGCGTTCGCGGCGGGTGCCCAGAACCACTAAAAGTACGCCGGACTCAAATCTTATCGATTTTATAATAAAGTTTACGCTCTTCTTCTTAACTAATCGTCAGTAATATACTGGGGTTAGTGACACTAAATCCAATATGGGTAAAATCACATGTGGTGTTCCACAAAGCTCAATCCTATAGGCCCTTTGCTTTGCTTCTTTTTTATTTATGTTAACGACATTCCTAACATACCAGTCACACCCGACATAGTTCTATACGCTGAAGATACCAATGTATTCTTCTCTGGTAACGCACTCAATCTTCATGAACAAGCAAGCAGATCTTTGGTCGAGACATCTATTTGACTGGCTAAAATATAATACACTAGAACTAAACACTAGCAAAACGAAATATGTTTTAATCCACCCACGTAATAATACTATCACAAGAGAAGCTAACATAACTTTTGAGGGGCGCGTCTCAGCCCATAAATTTCTTGGGGCGCTTTTTTCAAGAGCACTTAGACTGTTCTCACACACTAATTACGTCCGCTCCAGCATTTCAAGATCTGCGGGTATTATTTGTAAATTACGACAACCGCTTCCACAATGGTTAAAAAACAGCTATGTTACACAATAGTTCACTCGCACATCCACTACTGTCTTCTTGTGTGGGGGTGTACGACTTAGTCAAACACGGACAGAATTCATGTGTTGCAAAAGAAAGCTATACCCCTAATCGAAGGAGTCACCACACAGGTTTCATACGGCGCCTCTCTTCAAAAAACATGAAGTACTAACCATTACAAACGTCATGAAAAAAATTGGCGATGCTTATTTACAATCAAGTAAAATCGAATCCTTCAGGTTTTTTTCAGAGGCATCTTGCGAAAGACTACTGCCACACCTACGTCATAAGATTTGTAGAAAAGAAAAACCACGCACCAATTACGGGACTGAGAAACTGAGCTATCAGATTCCGCATTTTTTAAACCAACACCCTTTTCTAGCTAAGCTGATTGAGGAGATCGCTTCATACCGTGTTTTTAAAAACAAGGTACATTCATATTTATTATCAATACAAACATAAACCTTGTTCATGTTTCATATTGTAAAAAGTACTTCCTGTTTTTTTTTTTTTTTACGTTGTGTCACTTGGAAGTCGCTAAAATCAATTCATTCGGTTTCATTTGTCTGCGTTAATTTTGTCTTATTTTTGGTTTCAGTTGTGTACCTTCTTTGACTTAAATGTGAAAATTCTCATTTACGTACAAAAGCGTTACTGTACTGAGCTGCTTCTTCTGTCTTATGGCCATTGGGTTTTTTTTTTCTGCACTGTAATAGCTTTTGTTAAATTATAGCACTGAGCGTTGTGTCTTTCTGGGGGTGAAGTGGGTTTTCGGGGGGCAGGCGCCCTGTCAGTTTTTTTTTTTTTTTGCCTTTTCGCCGGTCCCCTAGGGAACTGTATATGTGTATATGTATATACAGATATGTATGTACATATTTTATTGGTTGCCTGAAATAAACTTCAAACTTCATTTTTTTTTTAATTTGGAAGAGCGTCGTCCGTTTAAAGAAGTGCCCAAGGCAGCAGGAAAACAAAGCATCACGCGCCTCCCAGATGGTATCTAGAGTAAAAACTTCATAGAAATTCTGGGGCATGGAACGGGAGCGTAAGGACACTTTTTCACGACGCGCCATCATGCCGTCAATCGAAGCGTTAAGGCACAAACACACGAAAAGCTTGAATTCAATCAATGTGTTTATGCACCACAAACGCACACTGATTCGTGGAATATGGGTTAATAAAGAAAAAAGGGTAGGGAACAGGAAATTCAATAAAGTCCTTGCGGTCGTACTTTCTGTCGTCCGTCATGTGTGAGATTTACGTCAACCACTTTTGTTTCTTTGTTTCTTTTTTTTTTCCTCGACAGTTGGGCAGTGGAATGTTCTTTTCGAAAGCCTTAAGGCTTTATACTTATGATTTTCATTCTGTTTCAGGATGCCGCCACGTCTATAGTATAGTGCAGGCATCTTGTGTGACGCTACTACTTTTTTCTTATTATTTTGTTTCCTATCTTTGTAGCGTGTCTGTCTCGAAAATTGAGACACGTCGTTGCTCTCACCAAATATTCATTGCTATGTATGCCGGACTATTTCCCGAATTTCTCGAATTGCAGCATCTTCGTTGAGCGAAAGGTAACCTTCACCTGCAGGAGAAACCTTTTCCGCGCAAGCTGTTAATGAATGAACCTGTGGGACAACAGATACTTGGTGTAATAACTTGTCGACATTTTGTATTTCACATCTCTCCAGATTATTCCACTTGACTGATGTGTCCTCCTCCGCCTGCTCAGCTGACTACATCTGCGCACTAAACGTTTCGATTCCTTGATTTTGAGTGAATAACCATCCGACGTTTAGTTTGTACGATGGCTGAATCTCACCCTTAAAACTCTTCAGTTACCACGTCTATTCAGCTCGATCACCGGTAATCGATGCTTTAAATCGCCGATTTCGACATGGTGGAATAGTTTTTGATGCACTTAGTGCCACCCAGTGGTTAGTCCAGGCACTCCACTTTTATATTCAGTGTAAATGTTCCCGCTCTGGTGATGTTGTGCTTTTTGCGGACGTTTTTGCGAACTAATGCGCGTGTGTTATAGTGAAAAGGGGCGTGGCTGTCACCCTCGAGAAAAAAGCGCGCCGCTCGTGATTACGCCGCACTAACATCGAATGTTCGTGATGAAAATACTCCCAGCAAGTCAACAATCGAATTATGATGTTGGCTTGGCTACCTGACAGGGCTGAGCGGTGATAAATACCCTAAAGTGATGCCAGCTTTTCAACATTGAACTTTGGTTTGGAGTCCGAGTTGTTTTATTCCACAAAAGCGCATTTCTGAAGGTCCGCCGCATGTCCAACATGTGGACAACATGTGGTGGGTATACAGCTTTAGAATGACTGTTGCGGAGGGAAAGGCGATGAGCAGGTATGATAATGAAGTGAGCAAGACACGAGTGATAAAACTTGCGGTAGAGGGACAGGCGCGCTATTTTTCTGCGTGACACAAGACTGGGTATATTAGCGGTGTGTTTTAGATCAGTTCTCTTCTTCTTTCTGGGGTTTTACGTGCTCAAACCCGTTCTGATTATGAGGCACGCCGTAGGGGAGGGCTCCGGATTAATTTTGACCACCTGGGGTTCTTTAACGTGCCCTACAACGCAAGCACACGGGCGTTTTGACATGCGGCCACCGCGGCCGGGATACGATCCCGCGATCTCGTGCTCAGCAGCGCAACGCCTTAGTTGACTGAGCCACCGCGGTGGGTGTTTTAGATTAGTGACGCTAGAATAGTATGAATAATCTGAGAAAACAAATCTAATTGCACAGTTTTGAGTAGACTCAAGATATTTTTGTACGTTAATCTGGTGCGGGTCCCAAACTACACATGCGTATTCCAGTTTGGGACGAATAAACGTTTGGTACGTTAGCAGTTTTACGTGAGAATGGGTAAACTGAAGGTTACGCCGGACATTCCCAAGGATACGGTTAGCTTCGCTTGTTATACTTGCTATATGATGCGACGAGCTGGGATCATGAGTCACTGTGATACCCAGGTACTTGAATGTATCCAAAATGTATCCAGGTACTTTAAGCATGAAGCTAAAGATAATTCCGAGCCGAACACGGTGTACCTATCTGGTACCGCCGCCTAGCAGGCGGCGGAACTCCTAGAGGAGCAGGCCTCGGTGTTGATGGTATGCCGGACAGGCCAGCAGGAGGTGCTCCAGCGTCTCTGGCTCGCCGCAGGAGGCACAACTGGAGATGTGGCGAGTGCGAGCCGGTAGCGTCGTGCCCCTGTCCAGCAGCAGCCGATCCACAGGCGCCGCAGGAGCGAAGCCTCTCTGCGTGCAAGGCCGTGGTGCGGGAGTGGATGTGGAGGACGGCCCAGGGACACCCGCTTGTCCGGGTGGCAGGCCAGGATATGTCGTCGCCGCCTAGCTGTACCTTGTGAAGTCTGCAGCGGTCACCGCAAGGCTGAACGGAACCGCGGAGTGGTGGGCACTTTTCGCACGGGTACCAGCCTCCTCGTTGCCCGGGATCCCCACGTGGGTTGGAAGCCAGTGCAGAGATATCCAACAGCCCGCCTCCTGGAGTGCCGTCAGTCACGTCGAGAGTAGAGCGACCCCAAGGCTAAAATAAAACGGTGCGTATACCGAGCACATATATACCTCGCAGAACGCATGGACGAAGGAAGAACTAGGATCGAGCATTGCCCAACCCAACTGCAGCGAAAAGATTCGGCCCAACACTTAATCGTCACGTGGGAGGGAGGTGGGATTTAGTAATACCGCTCTGCAGGCAGAGCTACCACAGGGCAGCCGAGCATGAAAAAAAAAAAGAACAGCAACCGAAAACCAAACATTCTCGGGCGATATACGCTCTGTCTCAGAGGTCACGTGTTAAGCCAACATTTCGAGTGAAATAGCGAAGGGCATGTGCTTCTCGAAGAGCTCGCTTGCCAAGCCTGGCAGGCGTCACGTGATGATCTCTCGTTGTCTATTTTTTTCATTTTTTGAATGGCAGGACGCATTTCATTTCAGTCACAACTCATTGTTGTCCTGACTGCTGTACGGTTTAGGTGCAATGTAAAACATTTAAATACAAGTTTTCTACCGCAACATACACGCTCAAATTTGTATCACCTTTTTGTTGGACGCGTGTCGTTTGACATGCAGCGTGCGATTCAAGCTCGAAAATTTGCTGTCACGACCCCTTTAAGGTATGGTGCTGGCCATAGAACAACCAGAACCCTAAGAGCGTAATTTTTTTTTATATCGTAATCAGAAACTGGACCAGCCTTAGCTTTCCCTCGAATGCCGGATGGTTTGAATTTTCTTCGCTATTTATAGCATCACCATTTGAAATGTTCGTCGCACTTTTGCTGTTCCATACGTCGATGAGGCAAGTGGTAGTTTCAGTTAAAGTTCCGTTTAGCCGGAGTTCACTAAAAGATGCGTTCCGTTTAAACCAGGCTCGTTAACCTTGTGCCTCTGGGCTGCCAACCAAAATTCTGAACCATCGTTCCGTTTATTCCGGCTTTTCCGTTTAAGCGGGTTTCGTTTATCCGGAGTGCGCTGCTAGTAAAATAAACCTGGTTGAACAGATACTGCATCGAGTCCGATGGATTCCACGTGAACGCCGCTGTTCCTTCGGCACAATTCCTTTTTCTAAATAGCAGTTCGAAGCGTTAAAACCGATTTGTGGAAAAGCGAAGGTGTCGTTTGGAATGCTCGTTCACGTGGAATCCATTTTCTCGGGAGCACTCGCGCTTTGTTTTCTCTGCGCGTTGAGCTATTTGTAGAAAACGCCCTTCTCCGGTAAAAACTGCATTTGTTTCCAGCTCACAGCCGCTAGAGATGCTATATGTTCAGTTCCGTAAAGAGGCGTTTAGTATGAAGAATGGTTTAGGCAAGTTAAGGAAAACCGATCAGCGCCGAACGTTTTCCGGGACTTGCCCTTTTTGTGGTGTGGATTTTAGGGGAAGAAGTACATGACGAGTCCCGAGTAAATATGGTCGTCAAGATGGAGCGCAAGATTCTCAGGTAGCCTTACTGTAGAAAGTAGAAAATTTCGAAAATATGTAGGGTACTGTTGTAACAACATGCAAGCTAAACAGGTATTATAGAAATTCCGCGCGTTCTAACGATGCATTACAGCAGCAATATTCTTCGGGAAACACGAGTCGAGTGCTTGACTTTCTGAAGCTAGGGACGGGTTCTTAAAAACAATATGCTAATGCTTGGCAAAATTGATAATGTATGTCGCTATGCCATCGGTGATATCATAATAAATGTAGAGGATTTCTGTGAGAAATACAGCGAGGTTCAGCGAACACTTTCAAAAATCTTTTAAGGTTGCCTGTGTCAAATAGCACAATTCTAGTTCATGAGCTGGTCTACTTGAAGAGGCGGACATTACTCGCACAAAATGTTTAAATGCATAATCGACTGAATGACAAAAATTCACTAATTGGGTTTTTAATTTGCAGTACGGGCCTTATGGCCCGTACTTCAAGTTACTTATTCAAGCAGTGGATTTTGTAAGGCGGATCCACTTGGAACGAATTTTCAGGATGACACCAGTTTCGAGATATTGATTTCCGAACTTTACGTAGAAACGGATTGCGTTCCAGTTACTTTCTTAACAAAAGGTCGTTTTATGCATTGAAGCACAATGAGTAAAACCTAATTAGTGAATTTCTGTTAATTAGTCGATTATGCATTTCAGTTTTTTGCGCAAGTAATGTCCGCCTCTTCGAGTAGACCAGCTCACGAACTAGAAGTGTGCTATCTGCCACAGGCAACCTTTAAACATTTTTTAAAGTGTTCGCTGAAACCCCCGGTATATATGGCAAGCTGAGAAACCTGAAAAGAATTGATTTTCGAGTAGAACCACGCATACTTTATTATGGAAAAGGAAGACATAAGTAAAAGCAGGCAGGATGGGAGATCCAATCCATCTGTCAAAGCCTGAAGGAAAGGTACCACATGATGAGAAGTCTTACCAGACTCACTTTCATTGAACGCAAAGCGCAAGTGGTGCTTCTCCAATAGTTATTCAGTAGCCAAGAATAGCCTGCTATTCTGATTCGCGGCGCAGCTGCGCCGGGGCCTTAACATATTGCCTGTCCCTCCAGACTGCAGTTGGATAAAACATGCCGCAACTTCTAAAGAATAGTCAGTAGCACTCATACGACTAACACCCACGTCCATAGGATCTTACTGAACAGAATTGCACCCACCTGGTTTCCGTACTTGTGCAAATTCTATGACGTCCCCAACACCTTACACCACATGGCGTGCGATTATGGAACAGCAACAACAACCAAGCCAAAGCACGTAACCACCGAAAAGCAGCGGGAGGCCCGGCAGCCAAGCTCGGATTCTGAGGACCAGCTAACACTGGTGAATCGAGCTACGTTCAAGGGAAAATATTAAAGTGATAATAATTGTCACTAGTATAAATTTTAGGGATATATAAAATAATATGTGCTAATAATATAGTTGGTATTCATAAGGGAAAAGAGAAAACACCGAGAAAATTAACACGGCGGTCTGTTTGTTTCGCTTAGAAAATTGAATGTTCTTTGCTTCGCTTAAAAAAATTAATATGGCATCACATACTTTCTTATTGCAGTATCCTAGTGCCGACGTTTAAAAAAAAACTACCATAACGAGAGACATAAGGCCCAGTCCAAACTGATGGAGTGGGCCTTACAGAAATTATTTCCTTTGCAAGTCAAACCTACGACAATTGCAATGAAATGTTCCATGGTTTACGGCTCAGTGCAATAGTAAAAGTTAGGGGACGGAGCCAAATCAGACCAGTGAGAATAAAAATTAGGCATCACATTCTGATAAAGGAAACTGCACACTGTTTTAGTGAAACACCATCTGGGGTGCCCAGGGAACCAAATATGCTGAAAATCAGTGTTCGCTTTTTTTTTCAAACAGATCGTAGTGAGTCTTAAAATGTGCTATAATTAACATAGGTGTGGTCATGCTTACCTATCGCAGTAAGGGGGGACGCTATTTCGAAAATTAATGGAACATGGCCATTGTTTATGGCCAAGGAGTTGGCAGACCGGGACAAAATAACACAACCTGAACGGGAAACGGTTAGGACTAGCACAGATACATAAGTTGGGGTTGTCAAATTTACACAATAAAGGCTATTTGAAGAAGCTCAATCTAACAACCGCTTACCACAAGAATTGGATCGATAGCCCCACGATATGTGGTGAGAATCAAAATCACCAGCTGCTACTGTATCCTTTGCGCGCGCTGCCACGCGGATAAAGAGAACCAGTATTCAGAACTCTTGTAGGAGAAATAAACATTAACTATGAAAAATTGGCCACATCCAGAAAGACTTACGTCCAATGCTAGAATTTCACTTTCAGCAGGAAGTGACTGGTGTGTGATCTTAGCAATGGCGGCAAATTTTTGATTAAATGAAAAGCGCTACAGCCCCTCGACGAGAAGGGCGGTCAAAACGAAAACGGCGGCAATTGTTCAAATGAAAACTTTGTTCTTTGAACAACCAAGTTTCCTGCAAAAGAATTAAATCAGGAGAATTTTGTGTGCACAGAGATATACTAAGTCAGCCGCTGCAGAAAACTTGGAGCAACAATTCCACAGCAGTACTTTCAAGCTCGTATGTCGACAAAATGCAGGTATTATTAACGGCTGTCTGAAAGCTTGTCATTTGAATGATCTTTCCGATGCCATCGTATTAATCACTGACCACAATCGTTTTCATATGCTCTAACATTTTGAAATTGGATAATGATGAATCTTTTCGCTGTGTGTTGCATACTGCACTTTATTGTAAATCATATAGATGAGATTCTTGCGCTATCATTCAAATTGTTTGCTCACTTATATTTCCTGTCTTCGTTTTCTCAACTTCACGGAATGCTAGTTCGGGAACCTTTTGACGTGCTCTAAATAAATAACGCAGGATACGTTAATTTATACAGTTTGCGAATACTTTCATCGCACCAAACAGACCATGGCGAACGCGACGCGAGAGTAGATGTCAGAGTGGCGGCGTATTTTCACAAAAACGGTAATTGATGCTTTTAAAACTGCTGGGCCAATCACAGCATTTCAACCTGCATTGCAGCACTGATTTACGGGGTTAAGAAAAAAACTGAGCAGAGTGATCGTAGACTTGAAATACCTTACTCAAGGCGGAAAAATTAATTAATTGTACATTTTGACACACTGCAAAATTCACAATTTGTTCTACAGTGACGCAACGTAGAAACGTTTCTTTGTCGCATTCGATGCGGGGTTCTGTGTGAGGCCAACGCAAACGCCTTGTGTAAAAGTAAAATTTTATGTTGAAAGCTTATGGGACGATCGCTAAACTACCACACGCAGCATTTGCGGCAATAGAAATAAATTACTTTTGTATTTCGAAAGTATTCTGGTGTTTAAGAATGTGTTAGCTTTCGAATCCAGGTTACTATAGTGAAAGTTACATGGTGCTTTATTCAACAGCATGTTTCTAATATTAGGCCTGGTCTTAAATGTTTTCAAAGAACGCGAGGTTACTTAATGATGCCGGCAAACTGTTCCAGTCGTATCATGTTTGGTGTAAATGGTTGCAGCTGCGTCACCATGTAACTGGGTACGTGTACTTTGAGCACATGATCCTGACGGTGAGACAATTGGGCTGGAGTAGGCCATACTGACCGAAGCACTGCGTTCTCGTGGTATACTTTGTGGAGTGGTCATACAAGCAATTCTTTTCCTATGGGTTGACATGGGCGGGGTCTTGATGCTTCCGCATTCATTTGTACGACACTTGCGGCTTCGGTGGTAATAGGGTACACGCGAAATTACGCCTGCAGGCTCGCGCACACGCGGAAGCTTTCCCAACCAATATAACCTACTCCCCCGCTTGCAACACAGCCCAAGCTGAAATACCACACGTTTCGGAAGCTGCATGATGGAGTGAGAGATTGATAGCTGCAGTGAGATTGGCCCTTACCCTGCATTCCAATTACATTAATTCCCTTTGTGGAAAGGAGTCAAAACTGAAACCTGAGGAATCAGTTTCACAAGAGTAACCGACTCCCTACAAAGTGCAGCAGTTCAAGTATACTCTTAATACAGAAAAACACAAAAATAATACATGCAGCATTATCAGTATACAAAACCATGCATTAGGTTCGTGTGATAGAAGGTGAAGCAACGAAAACTGAATGTTACAAGCAGCCTCCATGAAGAAACGAACGCATTTCAATAACAGCATTTGGACCACTACAGCAAGGCGCCATGCATCAGCCTGTGGCACAAGATCATCCAACAAATGGCCAGAGCAGCAACAAGAGTAATAAAGAGATAGGCTATAAAACGGTCTTCAAAGTAATCTTTCGTAGCAAAATAATTTGAGTTCTGAATGTTCTAAAAAAATCACCAGCCCTTACCCTGTCGAGAAAATGGGGGTAAATAAGCGAAGCCTGTGGCAAGACGACTCTGTCGCAGGCTGTTCCGCTTCGTTTGCCCTAAACTCTGGGTCGGTGGCTCTACGCTGAAGTTTGGCCTCAACATCGCGCTCCCGCCAATCAGGGTCCGCGGCCCTTCGCTGACGTTTCGTCTGGGCTTCGGAAGCCCTCACGCTGGAATCGGCACGTCGACCACGAGCCCATTCCCGAGGGGAGTTCGCGGCGCCGTTGCTCAAACGCAGCCTGCTCTTCGGCGGAACGCACCACGCGCGGCCTTCCCATCCGGACGCCGAAACTACACCCTGTACAGATGGTAAACCAGCGGAGCTGAAATGTGCAGCCCCAGTTTGATTTCGCCTCACGTGATTTCTTTCTTTCTTTCTTTCTTTCTTCTTTCTTTCTTTCTTTCTTTCTTTCTTTCTTTCTTGTCCCTGGCTCATACTGCACATATCCAATGCGGGTATGCGCCACACGTTATTCTATTATCGTTAATCGGGATGTAACTGACGAACATGTGATGTTATTGATGTCATGACCTATCAGTCATGCTAGTCATACATTCGTACCCTTCCATGTCTATTTTGGTATATACCACGAGACGGGAATTTTCGACAGGTTTTCGATAAGGTTTTAGCGTGATACCACCACCACCACCACCAATCAATCAATCAAATTTTTTTATTAATTCACAAAAAGGTTTTGCAGATAGAGGTATGCAGAAGGAGGTCCCATAGTAAAAACTGAATTGGGACCTCCTGTTCATGGTTAACATAAAAGTTACAATGGCAAGAACGGTAGCTGGGTAAAAACTAGGTAAAACTAACATATAAGTGAAGGGAAAAGAAATGGGAAAAAAAGAAAAATTAAAGAACAACTTAAGCAACATGTTGACGTACATATAACGGCAGGTCTAAAACGAAAGCGGGTTATACAGTACACTATGTCACATACATATCACATAACAAAAAATTTTTCAATTCATGGCAAAACCTATGGGCTTTCTGTAGTTTTATGACAAATGGTAATGTATTGTACCGACACTTGTGTGGCAATACAAGCTCCGCTTGAAAAAATAACTTGCTCTAACTTGTTTAACCATATATATATATATATATATATATATATATATATCTTCTTAAACTTGTTAAATCTTAAATTTCACGCCAATTTTTATATATCTTCCGAGGTCCGTCATGACTGCTACGTGAAATGAGATGCGCGGAGTCGTGGGTTTTCCATATCCCTTCTTGCATAAGTTAAACTGAGTGCGACGATTTTAAACGAGTTTTCCAGACAGTCGGTTGTAGTGTGCCGTGATGTGTGTCCCACATTAATGACACATAATAAATTGCGGAGGAACGTACGTTGCCGAGTTTAAGGTTGCTTCCTGTCTTTGACAAAACATCATTTTCCAAAACAAAGATAACTCACGAGCTTGTCGACTTTTACCAAATGAGAAAGATGGCTGATGTTTGTGTTACTCTACAGCCACACTTACAATACATGACAAGGAGTTGGATTTTTATACATAGGGTGTCCCAGCTAAAGTTAGACAAGCTGTTGAAAGAAAAGAAAAGATTTAAGAACATACTGCAAGATACGCTCTTAAGACCTGCAGTGTTCAGAGCTGTCACACCATTGACGACTGAACATCGTACGTTCTATAATTGTATCTTGCACCGTCTTAAATCTTTTCTTAAACAGCTTGGCTAACTTTAGCTGGGACACAGGGTATATAGTTAAAGACACACCTTTTGGCTACTTGGTCTGATATACGCCGGGACCACAGCTTTGAACCCTTTACGGCGAATGTTGCCCACAGGCTACACAACAGAAATCATTTTATTTTTTTTTCTTTACAAAGTTTCGGCTTTGAATACGAAGTTTCTGGCTATTACCGCTTTTTTTTTTTTTTTTTTTGACCGACAGTGCACCACACGCTGCAAGCACTACTTGTGGGATTAGAGCAGGAAGAAAGGACGATGAAAAAGGAAGCTTGGTGCGTTATTCACTTTCCATTTCCTTTTTTTTTTCCTCAAACACGGTCAGAGGAGAGAGACCGATGCAACAACCTCCCAGGCTGCAGGGGTATCTGACACAGTTGATGTAGAGCAAATGCAACGTACGCATCCATGTCGTATCCGGTGAGAACTGTTTACAAGTTCCACACAAAGCCATAGTGGCTTGGGGTTAAGTTCGCTAGCAGTGCTGTTGTCTGCAGTGCTTTTTTTGGCGTTGCCACCTATTGGTCAAAAAGTTCCCGCAGAAATATTTTTCCCTTTCCATGTACCTCCTTTTTCTCCGTGTATTTCGCGCATTTCAAAGAAAAATAAACATTTCCTACGGGTAGTCTCATCTGTAATCGGTTAAACGCGGACATAGACCTACAGGGAGTGTCTTTCTCGGTCTATGCCAACGTTGCTCGGTATCAGTAGCGTGACAGTTGATGTTTGTAGGCTTTGTCCTTCTTTTCGTTTTTGTTCGTTCTTATGTTTGTTTTCTCTGTTGCAAAAGTGATAAATCTTTTTTTTTACGTTTCGCTCCTTTTACTTACTTCTGCTGTGCCACGTGTGGGCGAAATATTTTCTGTAACTATGTAATTATATTCAGCGGCTGCCCCACACACTCAGTAGGAACTTTAGAAACGCTGCGTAATATCTCGTCGTGTCCTCACCCATGTTCTGCGCGCTTCTTACAATTACTCTTTATGAAACAGGAAATAGAACCGGATTCGACCGCGTCAGTCCTCTGTAGCTCGTTTCCTCTTGTCAATTCTCACGCCATTTTCTATCTTATAATGTATAGTTCTCGTGCTGTAAACTGCAAATATTTACGGTTCCCTGATAAGAGGTTTGAGTTCTCAACCAGCCCTGCGTATCTGACATTCATTGTGGTTGTCTGAGCACTGCGTGCTATCATGCGCCTTATTTCGCAGCTCTCTGTCGCATCGAGAAATAAAAAAATGTAAAAGGACCGAAGATACCACGCAGACAGACCGCAAAGAGAGAGCGTCATAATAAGGGATACCGAACTAATGATCTCCTGAGATAAAATGCACAGCCTTGCTGTAGCAGCCTTATCTTTTAACTGGGAGTGTGTATTCGTTTTTCTTTTATTGCAAACATGTCCTTGCTGTGGCCCCATTGCTGCTTTTACAATGTCATAGTCCATGCTGTAGTTACATTTAAAGACCTAAGATAATTAGTGCGCTGAACGAAAGCGGCAAATAAAGCTGTGCAGACAAGGGTCGAATAAACTTTGTGAACGTCAGAACAGTCGAGGGGGAAAATAAAATATATTTGATCACTAAAAAAATAGAAAAAAAAAGGTCGCACGCATCAAGAATATCAAGGCCACTGACTTAAACAATCGTATCGAGCAATCGGTGGAAATACCCTCTGTGTAAGTAAACAGTACTTTGGATACATCTAAAATGCGGAGAACAGACAAGAACACCACGAGAACAAGCGGCCAGCATGACACAATGGAAAATGATTGTAAACGATAAAAGCGAGTCGACAAAATGGAAAACCCATGCGTGGGATGTCAGCAAATGCTAACACAAAAAGGTATTGGTGGATTACGGGAGTCTGTATATCGACAATTGAGGAACGACAACCGTGAAATCTCCGATAAGTACAGATCATCATCAGCAGCAGCCTATATTTATGTCCACTGCAGGACGAAGGCCTCTCCCTGCGATCTCCAATTGCTCCTGTCTTGCGCTATCTGATTCCAACTTGCACCTGCAAATTTCCTAACTTCATCGCCCCACCTAGTTTTCTGCCGTCCTCGATGGCGCTTCCCTTCTCTTGGTACCCATTCTGTAACTCTAATGGTCCACCGGTTATCCATCCTACGCATTACATGGCCTGCCCAGCTTCATGTTTTTCTCTCTTAATATCAATTAGAATTCATGTCTGATATCCCCGTTTGCTCTCTGATCCACACCGCTCTCTTCCTGTCTCTTAACGTTATGCATAACATTTTTCGTTCCATCGCTCTTTGTGCGGTCCTTAACTTGTTCTCGAGCTTCTTTGCTAACCTCCATGTTTGTGCCCCATATGTTAGCACCGGTAGAATGCAATGATTGTACACTTTTCTTTTCAACGACACTGGTAAGCTCCCAGCCAGGATTTGGAAATGCTTGCCATATACACTCCAACCCAATCTTATTCTTCTGTAAGTTTCCTTCTCATGATCAGGGTCCTCTGTGAGTAATTGAGCTAGATAAATGTATTCCTTTAAGACTCTAGAGGCTGACTGGCGATGCTGAATTCTTGTGCCCTTGCCAGGCTATTGAATATTATCTTTGTCTTCTGCATATAATCTTCAACCCCACTCTTACACTTTCTCGGTTAAGGTCCTCAATCATTTGTTGTAATTCGTCCCCATTGTTGCTGAATAGGAAAATGTCATCTGCAAACCGAAGGTTGCTGAGATATTCGCCGTTCATCCTGACTCCTAAGCCTTCCCAGTCTAAGAGCTTGAATACTTCTTCTAAGCATGCAGTGAATAGCATTGGAGAGATTGTGTCTCCTTGCCTGACCCCTTTCTTGATAGGTAACTTTCTACTTTTCTTGTGGAGAACCAAGGAAGCTGTGGAATCCTCGTAGATGTTTGCTAAGATATTCACGTATGCCTCCTGTACTCCTTGATTAAGCAATGTCTCTATGAACACTGGTATCTCTACTGTATCAAATGCCTTTTCATAATCTATGAAAGCCATTTAGAGAGTTTGATTGTACTCCGCGGATTTCTCGATTACCTGATTGATGACAGGGATATGATCCATCGTAGAATATCCCTTCCTGAAACCAACCTGTTCTCTTGGTTGACTGAAGTCAAGTGTTGCCCTGATTCTATAGGAAATATCTTGGTGAATATTTTATACAATACTGAAAGCAAGCTAATGAGTCTATAACTCTTCAATTATTTAACGTCTCCCTTCCTATGGATTAGTATAATGTAGGCGTTGTTCGAGCTCTCTGGTGCACTTGATGTACTCGACGTGTGTAAAGATAAAGGTATTTTATCATCTTCCCCATGAAAGTAGGTAACATAAATACTTCGCTCTATGGCGCTGACGTAGTAATCTTATCACAATTTCTATTGACCAATCAGGAGCCCTTTTATAAGCTTGGAATGCTTTTCTGTTCACCCAACCTAATTTGATATTCGAATTTCTGAATCAGAATTAGATGGTTTATTTTTCCTACATTTTTCCAAGAAAGCCACAGAAGCTGAAGGTATGGCAATACCTGATAGAGGCATCTGTACCGGTTACAGAAAATATAATATTTCACATACATAGCAAGACGTTCGCCGCATGTGGTAAGTCTCTTTTATAGAACAAGAAATGTGGAAAATTCACAATTCACTCTAAGAAACTACTTAACTATACAACTATGAGAGCTTCGTATGCACAGTAGTCCATTCAACAGTATGTGTTGCTAGACAAGGAAATAAAATGTATTTCTATTGGATAAAGTTAAAGTGAATGCATTGGCTAATATTGTTTTCTTTAGCTGTTTCATAAAGAGGTATGCACTAACTTCGAAGTCCAAATCTCTTTTGAGTTTAGAAAGGAGCGACGTTATTTGATATATCATAGTTTGTTTGTTTTTTGCAAAATTGGCCCGTGTTATTGTCAGTGTTGTTTTTGTTCTTTAAAGTAGTAAGAATGAATGGCTACAATTTATTGGCCATTTAGCGAGCCAGAGAGCTACGTGCGAATGCTTTGTAGATAATAGTGTTTATAGTGAAGACTATTGCCTTCGTGGGTAACAAAATTCAAACAAGCATTAAGTACGAATATTATTATATAGAGTGTTCAATTACATTTTGTAATATCAGAAACGTCTACTTCAACGTGATAAGTGTCTAGTTAATCTAGAAACGAAGCAGAACCGAAAGACAGGATTGTATTTCCCGTCTTATCTCCTCTAACGTCCTGAGACTTGTTCAGCAACTTCTCGGAGCTACCTAAATAGTTTTTCACAGTTAGGTTTGGATTACATTGCGTTAGAAGTGAACAAAAGGCTAAACCTAACTTACTGACTCGGCTTTGTGAACGTTTTCTATACAGACAAAAACGGCTCAGATGTCCCAAAATACCAAAAAATATGTGACGTTGTCCTAATGTGCCAGCGCTCTGGTTCGGACGGGAAAGTACGGAAGGAAGACTTGCCTTTTTTTTTTATCAGCTTCCAACAAACCTTTTTTTTTACGCCAAATAAACACTCCAAATAAATGATACAGTCGAGTTTTGGAAAACTACTTAACCGACATTCGATCGATTGTTTCATAGAGCTCTGGAAATGCTAAGCCCGTGAAAAAAAAAAAGATCATTAAGCTTGTGAAAACAAGCTTGTCAAATGTTAACGTTTGGCGTTAACCAGTTTTTATTATCGCCATTCGTGCCCACGTGTGCCTGCAGCAAAGCTTACACGTTGTCTTAATCGACCTTTTGAAACGACCAATCGAATATAGAGTTAGTGTTGCTGTTATGCAGCTTAACACTGTCCTGTTCAGCGATTACAAGTCGCTGTTGCTCCACGAGCGCTTTCTCTCTTCTTTGGCTTCGCGCACTTGTCGTCATCGGTTTCATGAAACAGCCTTTGTGAACGTCGGCGCGTGACGACAGTACGCCGTTCATGTTACCCCAAAATGAATTCTGCCTGCCAATGAATTCCTCTCATCGAACGCTTTTTTTTTTTTTTAGCGACGAGTTGAATCGTAGCGACGCATGGCAGAGGCGTAATAGATGATCCAGAAATGGGAAAAAAAATAGATATGAAGATCCAGCGCACATGTTTCAGTCTACGGGAAACGAAGCTTTAGTAAAGCGGTTAAATAAGTTCGTTACAACTAACGGCAATGCATAAAATCTTGCGAACATTAATTTTATGCAATGTGTAATCTCTATGGAATGTTAACGTTAATTCACCACAACGGTCACAACTTTATAGCGACGCAGCTTTTGTTTATGCACTCGCACAGTTGTATCACGCGGGCGTTATAGATGGTACAGAAATGAAAAAAAAAATGTAGGAGAATCGAAATACAATTCACGTGCACCTGAATCCCCACTAAAGTCCCCACTAAAGTCGTCCAAGCAGGAGAGACGTTCCCGAGCTTCAACTGGTACTGCAGAGGATTCGCGTTTAAAAGCACCCCTTAAAAGCGACCGAGAGAATCGAAGAACAGTAGGAAGGGGATCGGCGTAGTACGGGAAAGACAACAGGCACCTAAGCACACACACCGAGGAACAAAGCGATGGCGGGAACTGTCGGGAGAGGAAATCGAAAGAGAAGGGAGTCCACGGGAGAGAGAGCGAGAGAGACATGGACGAAGGGAGGGGTACAAGACAGACCACAAAAGCGTCGCCGATTCAGCCGGCGAGGGACGCTTCGCTGCACGACTCGTACGCAGTCCCGCGCGAGCCCGCCTCTAACAAACGACGACAAATCGGGGGGCGGGTGGGGGGAGGGGGAGTGTGCGGCGGTAAGCCGACGACGGAGGAGGACCCCCCTCTGTGTTACGTATACACACAACCACATGCGAAGAGCTCTCTCGCGGTGGAAAGGGGCGGGACACGGAGTGGAGTCCGTGGAGTGCGTGCTTCCTTTCTTTCCAACCCCTCCTCTTCCTCATCTCTTATTTCCCTCTTCCACCTACGGACCCCCATCCTTCGCTTACTATTACTCCGACTATTATTACCAACGCGTATTATAAGTGGCTCAGGTCGGGCAGCCAAAGATACGTAAAACGCAGCCCGAAGACGAGAAATCTTCCCCTTTCTCCTCTCTCGTCCTTCTCCCCTGCTTGTCTTTTGTCTTTTTCACACTTTCCATTTCTATTACTCCGTTTATGCAGAGCAATACTTTTTTTCTAAGCGCGCGCATAAAATCAAAAATACCGTTCAAAATGCAGGATGCATGT
Source organism: Dermacentor silvarum (assembly GCF_013339745.2). Lineage (NCBI taxonomy): Eukaryota > Metazoa > Arthropoda > Arachnida > Ixodida > Ixodidae > Dermacentor > Dermacentor silvarum. Next base: position 52,716,809 of record NC_051162.1, read on the forward strand.
TCCTTCCCTTCACTGTTTTCTCAACCTGCCCCGCTATGCCCTTGCGAACCTCAGTCCGTTTACTATTACTCCGCCTACTATTACTACCGCACCTACTACGAACCACTCATCGCGTACGAATAAAAGGGGAAATAAAGAACAAGAAGAAAAAGGAATAAGAGTAGCAAGCTAGAGTAGCGTTCGACGCACGCAGCAGCTGGCCAAGGCAAGGAAGCACAAAGACATAAAACCCGTCTCCTGCATCCGAGATCCAAACCCCCCCGTCTCTTCCCTCTCCCGCGGCGCTCCCATCGCACGGGAGCGGATAGAAAGAGAACCACGTCGCCGCTCGAGATTCGAGCTCGCTGCTGCACCCGGTGAAACCGAGCGCCTCGACTACTCCGGAGTTCTCACTACGCGTCGCCGGCTCCGGGTTCCCCGGGGGCGAGATTACGGGAAAGGAGGATGGATGAAGAGGAGGAAGGCAGCCCGGCGAGAGATGAGAGTAAAAAAAAAAAACTTCGCTTTCCCTGCGTCGAGAGTACATAACGCGCCCCACGGGGCGTCCAACCAGATTGGACCGGTTTGCCCGACGCGCACGGTCTCCTCAGCGACGTTGCGCTGCGACCGAGAGCGAGACACACACAAACAAGAAAAGGCGCGAACGAAAACAAAAAGTACGCATAGAGTGGCAGCCATGGTTGCGACGCGCGGTGAGAGGAGACGCCGCTAGGCGGCGCCAGAGGTCTTCCCGCTTTCTTTCTCTCTCTCGCTATCTATCTAGCTTTCAACCATCTTTCCCCCCCACCTCTTTTTCACTGCTCCTCTCACTCCATCCGATTCACGCCCTCGGATTGCTGGCCGCGGCAGGCCGGGTGATCCCTCTCAGGCGAGCCAGCGCTTCCCACCACCGAAGAACGCCGACGCGAAAACTCTTGGGATCGTAACGCCGCGCCCGAAGCCAGTGGTGAGTGGAGAACTGTCTTTGCTGCGTTTCGCTTTGAGAACGTGAGAACAAACAGGTCGACGAGCGGGAAAAACAAAACAACAACGAAAGATCGGTTCGCGCACGCCAAGCTTCGACTGCGTTAAGCTTCCTTCTTGTCCCGGTCCTGGGAGTGGACTGAAGATGCGGAGCAGAACGCTGTTCGGCAGTCCGCGCCGCGCCTTGCGAACGGATCGTGCCGGTCGCTTGTAGACTTCGGCGCGCCTAACGTATTGCTGATCACCTGCGCCGGAGTCTTGATGAAAGAAATCATAAAGTTTCCACTGCTCAGTCACTCATTTTTCTACTGCTGTGTGGCTACTGCTAATTATTATTTGAAGCTATAGTGCGCCTTAAACGGTAATTTTTTTTAGGAAAGGCTTATTTTTCTCTACCGTCGTGGTCGCCCCTGGAAGATTCCAGTTTTAATTTAAAATCTATTTTATTTATTTATTTTTTGCCACTGTGAACTGCTCTCTGGTCTGTGGCATGCCACAACGCATGTGATGACACAGGAACGGTATCACTATTTATTTCCGTGACAAAATAAAAAAGGGGCTTCTTTGCGCTGCCTTAAATTATTTAGCGATACTACACCAAATCTAGTTACATCGAAGCTTCAAGAACGAGCGCCTGGTCCAAGCTTTGTAATCCGGTAAGAATTGTCATTGTTCCTCAGAGATTCTGGACTCGCGGCGCCGGCCTGCATTGCGACATTACTTCATAAATATACCAGTGCAGAGATATTAGCTTATATTTCATTTATTGACCGCACATATAGAAAAGAAGGTAGACAAACTCATGATCATGCTAGTATTATGTGATTATTATGCTATTATCTCCGGAAAGCTAGTGGAATCCTATTCGTGCGATATCTCAATAGCCCTTTCTTGGTTTGCGAAGACAACACCTAGAAATTATGACGCGCGAACGTACGCACAAGAAAGTTGGATTTTTCCCGTGATTCTCATAAGTCGCGCAGCCAATCACGCGAGCTTATCTCGGTCTTTTTTTTTAAGACGGTGCTTTGGAATTACTGCCCTCACACAGAACACATAGAGGACCTTTAGAAGTAGTCCAATATTGTAATTGAACGGTATCGTCTTTATTATTGTAGTAACCAGAATTCATTATCATATCTAACAATCTGATCTACATTCCACAATACGACTAACATTCTTCAAGATTGTGACTAGGGACTTCTTTACACGCGTAAGCCCTCTGAGGCTCATGTGAAGACAAGACGTCATTTATAGCGTATATTCTATGATGTCGTCCGGCTTTCTTCAAACCTTACGGTGGTCATGGACCTTCATGGTCAAAACTACGGAACTTCATTACGCGATGTTCATCGGTGCTTGCTAAGTTCCTGAAGCTTTGTGATGAGGAACATTATGTCAGTCAGATCATAGTGAGCATACTTTCACTGACACCGTTCCGTGCTTCATATATAGACGGAATAATCTCCGATACGTGCACATTAGCGCGGCGATGCAAATTGGTAGCAAACTTTCAATATGATTTATGCTCGTTCAGAGATGAGTGGCAGACAACCGTTCTTGTTATGAAACAGTGGGACGCACAGCTCGTCAATGATGCGGATCATGTAGTTCGAGTCATGTAGGACTATAGTCATGTAGGACTATAGTCATGTAGGACTATAGTCATGTAGGAATAGCTCGAGTCATGTAGGACGCCGGAGTTCTGCACTGGTAATGCTGAAACTAGCTACCCGAGGATTCAACTGGCAATACAACAACGTAAACCGTTTGCCGTGTGCAATGCAATGTATCCTTCGTCTGGCGGCGATGGCGAGTAGGCTGAAGAAAATATATCTTGCGAAATAACGAGCAAGATTACTGCGCGTTCGCGGAAATCTTTCGCAAGAACAGCCGTGCTTGTAACAGTGTATACTCAAACGTATCTCCGCTCAGACGCCTCTAGATGTCTAGAAATAAACTTTTAAGAAGCGCAACGGAGTGGTGGCGTCAAGCTGAAGCGGTAAGTGAAAAGCTTTAGGAAGCGTGTACTCTGGCCAAACTTGAGTTTTGGAAGGAATGGTTCTTCGCTCTAAATTGATTTAGTGCTTTATCTTTAGAGTGCATCCAAGTTCAGCGGCTTACATATGAACTGGTCAGCTTTGTGCTTACGGGGGTACACCCTAGAGGTTACTTGGAGTTCGTGCAAGATCACGCTTCTTACAACCTTCAGTTTCAGTGAAGTTGAGCTTTCCCCAATACAATAGAACAAAAGGTAACAACCTAAGTACAAATAAGCCAGATCGTCAAAGTAACTAAAGAAAAAAGGTCAGCAAAACTCTAGGTATAACAAGGCATGTACAAACATGAGAGTAGCAAAACAAGCCAGATAGTCAAGCACAAAAGCCAGCAGAACTCGAGAATCAAATACTACATAATACACAGAAAGTAAAGGCAAATCAACAAAACAAGGTGTCAAACATACTTTTTCTAAAAAGCTTAGTAACGCCGATCGAAAAGAACAGGGATTCCTATATCGTAGATATGTTTGACGGCAATGCGTTCCACTCGGTAATCGATAGAACAAGCGGGTAATTCTGAATTGTCTTTTGTTCTGGCATATACGGGTTGACCTTTATGCGCATAAAGTGCGATATGAGATATGACTTCCCGAAAAGATATCATCATCATCATCATCAGCCTATATTTATGTCCACTGCAGGACGAAGGCCTCTCCCTGTGATCTCCAATTACCCCTGTCTTGCGCTAGATCATTCCAACTTGCGCCTCCAAATTTCATAACTTCATCACTGGCTACTGGCAAAAATATGACTACTGGCAAACGAGGTGACACTGTGATACAATGAGCGAACAAAGGTTAGGCGGTTACGTTTCCCGCGCGTAGCTGTAGTGAGTCATGGCGATTTTTTTTCAGGTATTATACACTCGGCGTTTACGCGAAGCTGCTTTAGTTTGTAATCATTCAAGCAGGTCGTATAAGATATATGAAATGCACGATATATAGAAAGTATTTAAGCGAGAAAGCCGAATTCTACCGGCTGGTGAGAGCAGCACGTGGATTCGGGCGTCAAATATACTATACAGAATGCTTAATATCGATTGCGGCAAATATGAAGCTTAATGTTCCAAACCGCGTAGTTCAGTACTAAGATTGCTATCACAATTGTGTCAAATATACATTTTTGAGTTCCAACCGATTTCCAGCAATTTTTCAATAAAGATGATTGCCTAAATGAAAACGTCGTGATTTACATAGTAAACGACTTAATTAGACTGGACAGAGTTGTTACTCTGGCACATGGATTGGCTGCGCCACAATTAGCCACCTTGACTTCTATTCAGCTTAATTTGTAGTTGTTGGAGAGTTCATTTAGGACAGTTAGTTTACATACGTTGCCTTTGAGGACATGGTTAAAGGCACAAGTGCCTGAGAGGCCAAGCCACAGTAAGCAGCACCAGCAGCACGGTTCATCAGAACAACGCTATAACAATAATATAGCATAGAAAACGAAAGCACTCCTCTTACGATTGACATGCCATAAGAAGAAACAGAACAAAATTGTTCCCTGAAATTAGCTTTAAAGTACCCTAAGAGGCCCTCAACTGAGGGCGTTAAGGTATTGCGAATAAATAAAAATAAATAGAAATCATGTGACACACCATAGCTCACGTGCGTCAGAAAAAGAAAATCCTCACACCGCAACTAAAGAAAATTAACACACATAATTAAGAAAAAGCTCTTTCATAACTTTTATTTTTATTTAACAAGTGATATTCCCTCATTCAAAAGGTCGGAGATTACAGGGTGTCGGATTAAGGTGTCTGCAATTACATAACCTGATTTTTCATGGCTACATGTTCGTATGTGTATAACAAAGAGTCGATACAATCAAATTTGTCGCGGTCATATGTATTCGATTTTTCATTACTAACCTGCTTTGATTCTTTGAAAGAGCTCGCAGACATCGTTGTTTTCATAAACACTAATTTACATTTCTTGCTGAGAACTGAAAGTCTGCAACTGACTTGAACGGATTTTTTAAATTTTCATTATTATTATTATTATTATTATTATTATTATTATTATTATTATTATTATTATTATTATTATTATTATTATTATTATTATTATTTTACAATATACTCGTTCGGTAAACAAAATGCTCGCTGTATTGATTCTGGGTGCTTAAGCCGCAACGTATACCGCTACGAAAAGTGGTGATCACGTGACATGAGATCAGCAGCTAGCACTTCATTATGTTTCGCGATGCAGTTACTTAGGGCCGGAAGCTGAAATGCTGACGTCATCGTGTCCAACAATTCGCGCACTCTTCCAATTCAAGCAGGCAAGCCTGATGGCGTGCAGGCGCCCGTCCTGCTGAAATGAACTTCACCACCATAACGTCAGCGCCTGCCATACGCCTGCGAGCTTTGGGTATGCGCGCTTTGCTTTGGCGGAAAACGAATGCCGCGATGAAGCCATGCCTGCCGGCACGCGAGATTGCGCGCGCACGCAATCAATGCAGCCGTTCATTTTCCCACGCTGAAAATGAGGGGCATACGACGGGAAGGGAAAACGGGGATCCAGATTGATGACTCACCGCTGAAACAACGCATGCGCTGTTACATTCACTATCCCGAGCCACCACCTGTGGCGTGCTTTTGTGCGTGCGCTTGCGAAACTGGAGTGAGTGGTCCTCAAGTGAGCGAGAGAGTGCTGTGAGAAAAAAAAAGTTATGGCTAAATGAGTGAGCGAGGCACCTTTGGGGAGATGATGAGTGAGATAATGCGCGTTGAGGGAGCGAGCGAGTGGATGAGTAAGTGGCGAGCGAGCTGGTGAGAGAGTACGTGAGCAAATGAGTGAGGGAATGCCGAATGGGTGAGGGAGTAAGGGTTGTGCGAGGGAGGAAGCGGTTAACGAGTGAGTGAGGTGTGAGCGATTACGCAAGAAAAATAAAGTGAGTGAGTGAGTGAGTGAGTGAGTGAGTGAGTGAGTGAGTGAGTGAGTGAGTGAGTGAGTGAGTGAGTGAGTGAGTGAGTGAGTGAGTGAGTGAGTGAGTGAGTGAGTGAGTGAGTGAGTGAGTGAGTGCGAGAACGAGTGAGCGATTAGTGAGTGATTTCTGGAGCGCGAGTGGGGCGCTAAGGAAAGGATATTCGCGTCGACGCCTTCACTGAAATATTGGCTCTCGCGCTCAGGTTTAGTTCTCTCTCTCTCTCTATTACAACACAAAATCCAGGCTATACTCATCGACGCAAGACATCCTCGAGTTACGATTATGACAGCGTATCCGTGCCGAAAGAGGCCGCCGGGGTTACTAGGTAACGTAGGAAGATATCGTCATCGGACATCCTCTTCCGTTATTCGGTGTCTCAAGAGTAAGTGCATCGCATCTAGATGCACCTTCTGAGCTTCGGCGCACTGACACATGTGGGACAGGCGAGCTTTTCTTGCTCTGGCTCCACAGCTCCCCCAGGCGCTCGCTGTCGGCATCCTATCACGATAATGGGTGCAACGCAAGCCGGTATATACAGCATCACTTCCCCGTCTTCAGGGAGGACGCAGCAGCGATGCTTCACGGTGGGCCTCTTCATGCAGAGGAAGTTCGCGATCGACGCTGTCGTCTCTGTATTCGTGGCTGAGCGTCGCTGTCTCGCCTGTCAAACGCCTACAGTGACGAACGCATTAAGGAAGAGGAATAAGACGCTCAAGGCTGCTCAGGAAGGGGACGGGCGAGCACCGCTGGCATGGAAGCAGGTGGATGCGATCGGTGCGGCTGCATGCTTGTGTTAGTAGCGTTGAAGCCAGATGAGTTTGCCAACTAGAAGGAGTGAACATTTTTTTTTATTTACCAATACTGCAGAGCAACGTGTGGTCCATGCACGAGTGGCGTGCAATTAATAAACAGATTCATAACAAGCAAGTAACAATCAGACCGGATAGAAACGACAAAGATAGAGAATGCAAGTCATGGGACACTAATTACAATCATAATACAGGCGTTTTAAGTAGCGTACAAAATAATTTGAATTAAAAAAACTGCGGAGGGTAGAGCATTCAGTCCAACACTGTTTAGGAAAAAGCTGCAGCCATATGAATTCGTCCTTGCGAATTTTGGGGGCAAGTGACCGGCTACGGGTGGGTCTAGTTTTCCGAGTTGAGTGGGGGCGCACGCAATTTGGTATATTTACTTTTACATTTTCTGCAACACAGTTATGAATAAAGACCAGCCTATTGACTTTTCTTAATTGCTATGGTGATTTAGCGGTAAATGTGAGACAAACGCATTAGCACTACGTCCCACCTCATTGAGGACCAGGATCCATGAATTAAACCGCGTTCACCACATTGCAACGCGTTCTTCAAGAGCTACACACATCCTGCCTCTTATGCCAGTAGTCAGAGGGATGTGTTAGCATATTTTAGACCTTATATACCGAAACGGGAAGACGTTCAGCAGTCACGCAGAGCGTGCTTTGGTCACCACGTGTTCGACCAAAGCACGCAGTGTCGGTTTTTTCGTGTTAATAATCAGGTAGATACGGTCCGCTTGTTTTCATCGTGATACAGTCCGCTTGTAATATGTCGTAGATACGTGACATATTCATCCTGAAAACATTTTTTGGCACTTTTTCTTGCGCAACACAGACATCTCTGTCGCATTATAGTTCTATACAGTGTCACGGCATATCAGCAGTGCTGCTTTTTTTTACAGCTGTGTCTTGAGGCATTGATGTATGGGTCCGCGCCAGTGCGTCTATGTTGTGCTGAAACATTTCAGCCGCATTTCTTCTACCACCACTTGTTCTGCCGTATTCCAGTGAATTCCACCTTATAGTTGGAGTTCACGCTCACACATCCCCAATGCTCTCTCCACATCACTCTCTCTCACGACGCTTACGGTGCATAACTGTTGAAAGTCTCAACATAAAAGCGGCCATGTCATCTTCGATTCGAAACTGCCCGCCACAGCTGTTTTCAGGAAAAAAAAAAAGAACCGCCCATTGTCAGAGCTAAACCGTTGGCTCTTTCATAACCATACTCCGGAGAAACTCACTTCTTATTCCACGATATTGCTTTACGTGATGCAAGCTCCTGAAAGATCGTTCTCCTTTGACCATCGGAAGAACTTATATAAGGGTTACACAAGCACCCGAGGGCCATGGGAGCGACTGCGCATTCATTCGTCTCATCATATGCTTCTCTTTTGCGCTTCGCAGGAACGAATCATGCACTGTGTGCAATTCACTCGCCTGTCTTTGTTGTGACTTCTGCGCAGGGCAGAGGTCATTCGCCGCTAAGAAAGCAATCAGAGGTGCCCCGTTTCTTAATGAAAACGATGGCGAAAGTGCCTTTAACAACGATTTAGTCGAAATGTCCTGTCGCCGCGAATCAATATGTGACACCCTTGGCGCTTCCCATTATAGTTTCGAAACTTGGTGCGGACTTTCTCGGTGTCTGGCTGCGGCCAGTTTTCGATAGTGGTCAAAGCGTTGCGTCCCTCGCCATCACGAAAGAGCAAGTTGTTACGCAAGTTGAACGTTATTAGTATTCACGCCATTTAGATAAACAGCCGCACTTTTTTTTTTTTTTGAGCGTCACGAGGTCTCAGAGTATAAGCTGTCAGAGACGCGTCCTATAGTTACTGCATAAAAAAGAAACTTAATTGCTCCAGCAAGCGGTAATAGTACGAACAGGAAGAAATGAGAAATTACGCAGGAACAAAAGACACGCGAAGAAAACATAGACGAAAATGAAAGCAGTGTGACAAGTGTTGCAAGAAGCACATCGTCATCGGCGCTAGAAGTGCTCCGTCATGAAGGTCTCCAGCCTTTATGGGCACCTTCAGGAGTAAATTAATGAATTAATGAAGCAATTAATTAATGGTGACGCCGTTCTTCTAAGCCATCTTCAAGGGAGTGATCACGCAAATTTAGTTTATCGATGAAGGTTCTCAATTCGATTTCAAATGGATCAAGGTAGTGAACAACCGAGAGGAGGGGAGGGAGGGGACAATATGGCAAGTTTTGTGAAGAGTGCTTGCTCGTGACCTCCAGGTTCAGCGACCGTGGGGGAAACAAGTACATAGAACGTTTAATGTATCATTATTTGCTTTCTTCATAACTGTCCCCAAGTACCGAGGACGCCCTCGCAACCGCAGGCGGGAGCCGAACCAACGACCTCCAAAACGCCAGACTATACCCCGCCGTCGGTGAGTCACCCGCGTAGTCAGCTGGAAGACGAATCACAGATGGCCTCTCCTCTGTCGACAGGCAACACCGTGAACCAGACGACGCCACAACAGAAACAAAAAAAAAAAGAGTGCAAAGAAGTTAAAGTAGAACACATCGCTGGCAGAGCTCCAGGCATTTCCCCCGAACTCTCTACCTACCGTTCTTTTGGTTAATCCGTGGCAAATTATTCACGAACGTGCGCTAATTGCATTGGGCGCGTCCGGGATTCGACAAGTGACGTCGGTTGGCCCGGGCACGCCAGCCAGTACTTCGCCGAGCGCTGCCTATATAAGTATACTATGTGCCTTTTAGTGTAACGCCAGCGGTAAAAAAAAAAAAAAAAAAAAAATAGGGGGGGGGGGGGGGGGGGAACAAACAGCTACAAAAAAGTATATTACCGCGGGCGTTGATGGGAGATGAATTTGAATTTTTAATGAGAGTGCGTCGGTACGAAAATTCCCTTTAATTATATCACGGCGACGAGGCCAGTCCGCCCCCAAAAGCAAAAAAAAAAAAAAAAATTAACAAAGGCCTAGTGTCGCTGCACCTTGGCTCGAACGTGACGTGAATCAGGGTGAGCGCAAAGGGCGAGGGAAGAGCACCCTTTCCGTAGAGCTTGTTGCGTGCAGTATTGGGGAAAGCGCAGAGGCGGGACCAGATTGCAACGTTCCCACACGGGTGGGAATTCCCGCGTTTTGCACGTAGACCACACGGGCTGATTGCGTACGCATTCGCTCCCCGTTCACGCTAGCGTGGTTCTAATACAAGGTAGCTCGAGACCGCATGCTATTTCGAAAAGCCGAACGACACGGATGACTCACAGGAACTCACAGGAGGTAATCACGTGAACGTGCGCTATGGTCCATTCAGTTAAGTGCAGTATGGTCGCTTACAACGGTCACACGCATGATCTGCCACAACTGTGAGCTTTGCTACAGTCCTGGAACAGTCGGCCGCAAAGGTTTCACGGACCATATCAGGACACGTTGAATTTTCGAGCGGCCTGTAACAGTAGCCAGTGAAACCGTACATCACAATGTGGTTCGCATTTGCTAGTGGAGGCTAGGAAGTGTGAATACAAGAATGTGTGCATCGGATTATGTAGATATGTGTCATCATCATCATCATCATCATCATCATCATCATCAGCCTATATTTATGTCAACTGCAGGACGAAGGCCTCTCCCTGTGTACCTTGCTCGTAATGTTACAGGGGACGTTGATGCTTTTTGTCTGCGTCCACCTCCGTGTTTCCGATACTGAAAAAAGAAAATTGAATCTTGAAACATAGTAGCCGGGCATAATATCCGAAGGAAGGCAGAAGACAGCTACGGGTACTGCTTAACAGTTGCATTTTATTGGAAAAACATCCAGTATATACCAGGTGATCATATTTAAATTTTTACGGAATTTTTTCGAATCGTCTGTTGCAGATGACATAATTCTAGTCCTCGAGCCGGATTATTCAGAGAGGCCGACATTACTTGCACGAGACATCGAAACACATATTGATCCAATTAAAGAAGAAAGTTGGTAATTAACTTCTTAATAAATTACTTTAGGGCACATGTTGTAATTGATTAATTATAGCGGATGAGTTTTCAAGGCGTACCCACTTGAAATTAATTTCCAGAATGACAGCAGTTTGGAGATATGCGCCATCACACTCGTCGTAAAAATGCACTGTTGCTCTGCTTAGCTGTGTTTTTTTTTTTTTTTTTTTTTTACCAACACGCTATTTTATAGATTGAAGCACGAAAGTAACGGGAACGCCCATGTACTTCGTCCCACACATTGGCAAATATCTCGAAACTGGTGTCGTTCTGGAAATTCATTCCGAGTAGATGCGTCTTGCAGTCTCACCGGCTACAATTCGTCCACTGCAATGTGCGCCGTAAAATAATTAAGGTATTAAACAGTGAAATTCTGCTAATCAGTTAAACATGTGTTTCGATTTCTCGTGCTAGCAATGTCCGCCTCTTCGAATACCACAGCTCGAGCACAAGAATCATGCAATCTGCCATGGGATCTTTTTCAATAATTCCGTAACAACTTAAAAATGCACCCTCCCGTAGAGATTCCCATAGCGGGAACGCACAACTGCACGGTATTTCTGCGTACGGGGCGGAAGAAAGGTTACACGTTTAAAAAAAAAGAAAGAAACAAGTTGAATATAGACCAGACAGCTTGTTTAATGGCGTCCCGAGCGTTGGCAGCCATAATTGATGGCTTGTCATCGCCGTAAAACGCGCCTGCCCGTAAATTTTCGCGACGGAGACAGGATAGTGTTTCTTCTGTGCTTTGCTACTGAAGGGCGGCTGTTTTCTCTCAACCGGCTGCCTTTTCTTGACCTCTCTCTCTCTCTCCTCCCGCTCCCGCTCTCGCCTGCTTCCTACTGCCAGTGGCGCCGCCTAATTTTTTGTTTCCTCGCAAGCTCTCTGTTTTCTTACTCTTTCTTTCTTTTCTTCTTTCTTTTCCTCAATTATCTTCTTGCTGTGAACGGCGCCGTTAGCTCGGCGAACCGCGGGAAACCAGATAAAGGTGCTCGTAGTGGCGAGCGAGCGAGCGGGAAGAAATGTAAAAAAATAATAATAATAATAATAAAAGGGAAGGGACCCACGTGTTCTTCGCCGTTGGCTTCTGCGTTCGCATGGCGTTGACAGGACGACGTTTCGGGTTACGCAGGGTTCTTCGTTTGCTCACTCTCTTCTGCACCCCCCCCCCCTTTTTTTTTTATTTGCCTGACTATTCGTTGTTTCGTGTTTCCTGCGTAAATGTATGCGCCTCTCCGGACCCTTCACTCGAAGCTTGTCCTATAGAGAAAGAGATGGCTTGGGCTCTCGTAGCAGACACTTGCTGCTTCTACTTGGCTTCTGTTCCGGATAAGCCGTAGGTCGTTACTCCATTAGCATTTCGCTTGTGTTGATAACCAAGGAGCTGTACGCAGTCTTAGTTTTCCTTTATTGTTCCGTGAATCACATTGTTTTGATTGATCGATTGATTGATTCATTCATTCAATGATTGGTTGCAGATTGAAAATGTTGTGGTTGTCGTTTGGCAATGGGTATGGTATGTCAGTGGCTTCTTCACAATGTTAACTGCTTCTTTAATGAGGGATGATGATAATAACGATGAGTAACTTAACGGTAAGCCTTTCAGATATTTACTGGTTCGCTACCGAAGTCGGGGCAGTCACCTACAACTTTAAAAAAAAAAAAGAGAGCGGGGACACAAAAAATTAAATTCGTTTTCTTTCCGCATAGTCAGAAATTGGTACGTGTGTGTTTTCTAACCTGTGCGATGGCTAGAAATTTATTCTATTTATACTCTTCCCTCGTGTAGTATTTTTTTTAATGTTTGTGTGTGTTAGCTATGATTCTCGGATAGCGGTCTCATTAGTAGCCACGCTTCCCATATACTGTATACCGCAGTTAATAAACAACCACAACCAATACGCTAAGAGTTGTGCGCACGTTACGAATGGCAATTTGTATTAAAAAAAGAAACAAAAAGAAAACGCGGGGGATTTAAGTTATTCCTGGTCCCTCCATTGCAATGTGTCCCTACTGCCCGGGCTCTGAGGAATAAATGTGCGCCAGTATTCAAAAAAAAGAAAAAAAGGAAAAGCTGTTAAGCTGTAGAACTGTACGTTAGAGCAAACTGCAGCCAATCCTGACGCGGGACATTTCATTAGCGAAGGCCAATGACTAAGAACACTTACAAAATGAAAGCTTTCTGTGTTCGGCCCCTGTTCATTGAGTTATCGGGAGCGCACAGTCCTGTCTTCTTTTTTTTTTTTTTTTTTTTTTTTGGGGGGGGGGGGGGGGGTCTTGATCTTAAGCACGTGTTTTCGCAGTTCAGTGCTACTGCCAGAAATATGGAACTAAACTGAAACAACCACATTTTCTTTGTGATGAAATGGTGAATCTTGTTGATGTATGGACTTCTGCGCAATAGTCTGGCTCTATCAGTAAATGCTTAACTTTTTTTTTTAATAGGCGAAATGAACGGAATATTTACAACACTGCCCAGCTACAAGAACCCAACGGTTGTAATATTTCCGGGGTGCTTTTTAAGCGCACGTTCTTATCGCTGGAACCCAGGAAGTGGGCAATCAATTACCGTGTCCCTTACCGGAAGCTTGCCCCGTCAGGTTCTTTTTTTTTCATTTTTTTTTTCTTATCTCATGGCAGCTAACGGGGCAACAACGCTCCCTTAGTTTAATGTCGCATATGTGTGTGCCAAGGCTTCAAAGCGAAGGCGGTGGCTTTGAAACTGTTATGAGCACTTCGGGCTCTGCGTGTGCTTCGCGGCAAGATAACGCCCCTAAATTAGAACTGCTGGTAAAATTTATGACGCTTGAAACGTGTTGCGTACATCGTAAAGCCGTGTAAGTGGAGGCGGCTACGCTGCAAACTTGATTGTTGTGCGACAGGTGTGCGTGAGTATTCGAACATTGGTGTCTGGCCGTTTGCACACGGCGCCAGTGCGTACACTTGGTTTTCTGCAGCTTTTGGCTTTATTTATTGTTAATGTCTTTTGCAGTAATATTGTAAATTAGGTGAGGCCCTTGAATGGATGGGCTTCTTCGAAGCACAATGCAGGCGAAATAGTCGATTGTGATTCCATGTCACACGTAAATTTGAGAGTTATATTCTGCATAGATAACATTCGTGGATGAAAAAAAAGAAAAAAAAACGACGAAACATTTGAGTTTTGTTCTGCAGCATTCTGCTGCTGAATACATATAATCATGCGTTATATGCAATATGTTAAGTTTGCATTTTTAACAGACACATCTAATTGGCGTCGACGCAAGGGAGAGGAAACAAGAGAGGTCAAAATATAAGTTGCTTGAAGACAGCAGCTTAGCTCAGTGCACATTATCTTGCTGCGGATAAGAATATGCAGTCGGTGCCAGAAGTTTACGGACCGGGGAATTTTAGCAAACGTCGAATATCCGAGCAGTTTGTGTGTGACAGAAGCCAGTAAAAGCGCGAAGAACTATGTTGTTCGCAATAGCTATCGAACGCTAGAAATCAGGGGCCGAATTCACAAAGCGTTTCTTTTGCAAGTGATTTTATTCGATTGGCCGGTGGTTTTCGTTAGTAATATGTCTAGTGTTAGGATTGGTTGCGATTTTTTTCTGACGAACAATTCTATCGTAAGTGATTTTTGTGGCCCAGAATAGCCAGCTGCGGAAATAGCCATCTTTTTATTGCGATAGCAATTATATGGACACTCCAAGCGGATTTCTGCCGTCGCCGTGATGTTCCGTATGACGTCAAACGGCGATGAAATCGTCGCCGCGCGTCGTATGCTGCTGAAAGCGCGTGAGGGACGCGCGCTTTCACGGGGAGCGAACGCACGGCGGAGAGCAAACGCGCGTTATGCGCCGTGCTCCCTTAAGTCCCTAGATTTTCTGCTCTTTGAAAGCAAAAAAAAATATCTAGGGACTTTACCTGAAGCGCTGCAGAATTAAGCGTCTCTTTCCTCCTTTACAATCAATAAATATATAGAGAGCAAACGCGACTTCTTCCGTCGCGCGAAAGGTCGTAGGGGAACGGGAGGGAGGCGACGTTTAGCTGCGGCACCAAATGTGCAGTTATGTAAAAACGTTGCGAGGTGAGAAGGTGGTAAAGACTTCCGACGCTGCTCGACGAGTGTCCCGTTCTGATCTTGTCGAAAACCTCCGAGCCGCCCCCAGAGGCACCGGCAACAGTCACCAACGCCGCGCGCGCGTTCGGTGCGAACGGGAGCAAAACGCCGACGGCGTTGACAACAGTTTTGCGCGTTGCTGCTGCTGCTGCATGTCCAAGTTTATACAGCTGATCAAACGACTACCCTTACTCCGTGTAGCTCTCTACTAATTTGCTATCGCCATGGATGCTTCGCCTTTCGGATGAAACTGCGACATTTTTTTTTTTTTTTTTTTGTCGCGTCACGTGGTACGTACACTTCTGGCGCAGACTGTGCCGAGAAGAGGATGACTGCCATGGAGGTGAGACAAAAGTTTCGGACGAAAACAAGTGCTAGTACGGGTTTAACCATTAGGGGAGTTGCTATCCACGATCAAGATCTCCAACCCGTAGGAGATGTCGCCGCTTCAAAGATACGTCGTCCTTCCATCAATGAAACAAATATGCGACACCGATGCCGGTACAGCCAAATGGAGTTTTCCACTAGGCTTCCGCGTAGTGAGCAAACAATTCTGTGCCGCTTACGCTTGGCCATTGCACTCACCAACGCATATACGTGTTTGATTGTAATTGCTGATAGCGCCGAGTGTAATTCCTGCGGTGTAACCCATCTTTTGAAAACGAAAGACATGACCTGTGCACAGCTCTAAATCGGTTGGATAGGAAACCGTTCAGCTTGAACGAGATCTTGGGACCATGGCCTCGCTTGTCGCAGCTACAAAAGGCCACAACAGCGCTGCTGCGATTAAAAAAAAACTACAGGTTTGAGGGACCGTTTGTGAACCGGACTGAGTCACTGTCAGTGATACAGAGCAGAAAACTGTTACGACGTCAACGATATCCGCAGTGGACTCTCTCTCTTCGTCTCCTAATCTTTCCCTCCCCCTTTCCCTTCCCCCAGTGTAGGGTAGCAAACCGGGCTCAGTCCTGGTTAACCTCCCTGCCTTTCATTTATCATTTTCTCTCTTCACTAGGAGACCGTATGACAGGTATTTTTTTGGCATTCCAGTAGTGTAATTGTACGATTACACCAATCCAATTGTACGATTCCTCTTTCTGTGAGCGTTTGAACGCGCAGTGAGGAAGTAGCGCTACGTTATTGTGCGGGACCCCTACTCTGTGGACGTTCCATTTGATTTCACAGTATTCTTTTCCTATCGTGCGCCGCACCAAGTGGGCTATCGTGAGAAAACGGTGCGCCGGCGTGCTAGTCATCTCCGAGCCAATCACGAATGTCGAAAGGAATAGATAATGATATGATTGGTTAAAAAAAGAGTGCAACGAACGACCGTGTTTTCTAGCGATCTATTTCGCTTTCCCATTCCTTGGCTCGGACACGTCTCGCAGCGCCGTCGTTATCGCTGAGATCGGCGACTCGGCGCACCATGTGATAAGACAAGACAAATGGAAAAATGAAATTCACCTTCACAATATAGGGGCCCAGGGCTACTTACCGACTGAGTAGCAGGTGAGAGCTTTTATGCGTCATGCCAATATCTAGGCCGGTATTTTGTAGCGATGCCTTTCCGGTGCTAATGCCTTCTCGCGCTTATCGCGCTTTGTCAGTGGTCAGAGCGACGGTCCGCTCGCGTTATCAACGGGATCAGCGGGCCGTGAGCGGTGGATGACAAGACTATAGTATAGAATAAGTCATAAGGCATCGCTACAAAATATCGGCCCTATGCTTTCTTTTAACGCGACCGCGCTAAGGGCCCCGTGTCGCAAAAATCCGGCGTCGGTGTCGGCGTGGGCGCGGTCTCCCCGGCGTCGGTGGCGGAAATAATCATCCCGAACCACCCCGACAGCGCAGGCCCTCCGCGTGGCACAAGGCGTTAGTGAACAAAACTGAATTTCTCAAAGTAAAATCCGCCTGAAAAATCGCAAAGCACGACTTAACCACGACCTTCAGACGTGATAGCGTCGGATTGTAATTTGAATATACGAGAAAAAAGCCCGATAAGCAGCCAGGGGTATTTCAATGCTATCGCGTTCCACTCTTAAAGGCGAAGCATGAGCGTCCTCCAAATTTTTTTATGCCCTAACTCTCGTAATACGCTTTATGCCCATGGCCATTGGAAAAGACAGTGCAGTGCACACTGACTCGATCACCTTGGCATAACTACTATCTAGTGTTTCGGGTCCATTCCAGGGCTTGCGAATTTGATTACCGCGTCCGCCACTTCGGCGGGGCTACACTTGACCGACATTTCTAGCTCGTTCAAAGGCAAACTCATCCGCACTCCGTTCAGGAAACTGCGTGCAGTACGCTTAAAGCAGAGGTCTCAGCAGATCCGCAGTAAACTGCACCTGAAAGCGATGTGGTTTTAAACAGTATGGTGTTAGGGGTGTGCTACTGCGAGCATAGAGACAGGAGAGCGCGACCAAACAGTAGTCATATATTCACATATATGGATTACTTTCCGCTTCTTCACAATTGTGAAAGGCAGCCATTCCATCATCAAACGTCTAGAGTGCTAAACGTGTTCCGATCATTTTCTAGACCTACTAGCACAAATGCATGAGGTGCCGGGCTCTAACGTGATTATTTTTTTTTAGATCTCACGATTCATCCTACTAGTATTTGTCTGTTTTTCTGTCCTTTCTAACTTTGGCTACTAGCTTTACTTCCGCGCTTTTCAGTTTAATCATCTTCCACTCGTTAAAAAAGACTCACGACGCCGACTTCACCGTTCCGTACTGAACAACACACGTTAAACCCCAACTGACGGACTCTTCCTGAATCAATAAAGAACCCACTCCTGACGGGAACTTCTGGGACATCAAAGGGACCAGCACTCGGAACACGGGATACGTGACTGCTTCGCTCGAGGCTGCACGCAATTTCTCTCAACGTACGACACCAGTCGTACGCAGCGTATATAGTTCTCGATTACCGGGCCTCTCGATGGAGGACCGTGGCACGCGCTGCTTTAAAAGAGCCTCTGCGCGTTTCTGAACTGCTTGCTGCCATCTCCGCAAAGCGAAGGCGAGGCTCCGCCCTGTGCTGAAGCGTAGTCTTCGCGTAATGGTCCGAGGCAATCGCGGCGACCACCATTCCTGCGGCCAGCGCGCATAAAATCGCGCGCCTTTGAACGGATTACGCGCTCCCCGTTACGGACTCGCGCCCAAACCGCGCCCGATATATCGGTGCCCATCGCCATTTCTGCGAAGGCACGTCTTACACGCCGTTGCCAGGCCGACTCAAAGTGTACTCGACGGCGGCAATTACAAGTGAACCGTCCGGCTCTTTGAAGATTCCTCACCCCCCCACCCCCTCCGCTCTTACAATCACCGTTCATGCACATTTGGTGGATACATCTATGCGCACTCGGCACACTGGTAACAAGCGCACGCACAGACGGCCACACTCGCACTTCTCGTTCCGGTCGTCTTTTATGGTCCAGCGGCCGGCTCGGTTGAGCCACTATGCACTTCCCAAATCCACCCACTCTGAATATTCCGCTCGCAGGTGGTCGCAATCAGCAATCGCCGCGCGCTTTCGGGCAAATTCTGCATTTGCATACGCTTCGACCAATAATAGTGCGCCAACGTTTTTTCTGTTTTTTTTTTTTTTTTTTTTTTTGTACTGTTCTAAGGCCTGCTTAGCTTCGAAAAGCTCCGCGGGGAGCCACGTCTACCCTAGCATCAGATAAATAAAAGAAATTTAAAAGAGCGAGGCTTAACTTGGATTTTCGAGAAGCTTCCAAAGCGTTCGCTGTGTCAGTCGAGGGAGGCTAGTTGGACTTGAAGCCCCCCCCCCCCCTATTTTCGTGTACGCAGTCCGGTAGGATTACGCAAATGAAGTATTCTGGAATATTGGGAAGGTGCGCACGTGCAACGAAGACACGGGTACTTCGACCTAGAATATAGATTTAGGACGGTCTGTGGCAACTAGATGATCTTTGATAACAAATTTCTTGTACCCGATTCCTATAAGAGATACAAAATGCAAACAAGAAGCACAGTGTGCTGCTTGTGTAATGCCGAGGCCACTGACGACTTCATACTTTGCCGCAACTTGTGGGAGTTCTTTGTCATTTAGATTTTTTTGTAAACTGTCCTTTTTGCTTAACCCATCACTCGAACACAGATTGAACTATCGCACTGCCAGGTGTCTCTGCGTTGTTTCCAGTTCCCTAGTGTGTGTTTCTCCCGAAAAAAAAAAAGCTCAGAGCCCTTCCACTACTGTGAAGATGGAAGCCAGTGAACCTGTGACTATGGTGGGTCTGCTGTAGTGAATATCGCTATAATGAATTTATATGTTATCATTATTGATTATATTGAGCGTCTTCGGCATGTTCGTCAAAGAGCAACGACACCGGCGTCTTGTTTTCGCCCGGCGCGATGCCCAAGTAGTGCTTTTGCGGCTCCAAGTCCGCCCCATCGTCATAGACTACCGTATGAGCCACAGCGTTCATAGCCGAGGCACACTGCACGGCAGCATCAGGATCCTGTGAGATTTCACCCGCTCCGGCTCTCTGCGGCTCATACCCACATATCCAACGCGGGTATTAGCCACACGTGATTTCTTTCTTAGATTCCTTCTTTCTTTCTCTCTTTCTTTATTTCTTACCTTCGTTCCTTCCTTCCTTCCTTCCGTCCTTCCTTCTTTCTTTCTTGTCCCTGGCTCATACCAGCATATCCAATGCGGGTATGCGCCACACCTGATTTTATTATCTTTAATCGTGACGTAACTGACGAGCATGTGACGTTATCGATGTCATGACCTGTCAGTCATGCTAGTCATCCGTTCTGACACATGTGATAAGGCACAACTGGCGGGAAACCGCCACGCACATGAAGCCGAAATGCTGATGTTGACAGTTTTTTTCTATACGCGGACACGATCTCATGGAGCCTAGCTCTTAGCAGCTTCGCTGCAAAAAAAAAAAAAAAACCCTGGAAAGCACGGAATTTCTAGGGAGCGCCAGTTCTGGAAAAGTAGGGAAACGTAATATTTTCGCTCTGCTTTCTTTGAATCAGGAGAAATTGGTAACGCAACGTTTATGCCGAAGTCAGTGGTATGCCAAAACTAAAGTTTTCAACTGAGCCTGCGCAATCCGCAAATAGTTGAGTCTATTGCTGGCGTTGCTAATGTGGGGCTGGACAGTTTGCGCGAATATCAGTAACGTGATTGGAACACGATTCAGTCAAATTTAATAGTGCATTCAAACTGACTTTCACTTTACGGGTAGTTTTTGTTAAAAATTAAGGGCTGGCGTATTAGCTTAGCAAGCTATGCGTAGGCCACCATATTTCTTTTTTATTTACTCTGAACCGCAGGTATGATAGACTGTCAGGGAATTTTCATAAAAACAGTCAGGCTAAACCTTGAACCTTGTCTACTGCGCTGACTTTCGAAATGTCAGCGCAGTAGACACCCGGTTTCAGCCATGTGGGTGATTTAAAAAGACATCGGAGAGGAATATTACATTAAGAATAATTAATAAATTAAGCTCGTTGAACAGCGAGACTGCCATTTTTACCATGTAAGGAGGCTTGGTTGGCATCAGCCTATTGTTATGTCTGCCGCAGCACAAAGGCCTCTTCCACCTGTGTCTCGGGCCACCTCAGGCTATCCTATGCCTGAAGATTTCCCAAATTCATCCAACCACCCAATACTCTGCCATCCTCAACTGCTTTTCCACTCTCTTAGCACCCATTCTGTTTCTGTCATAGACCACCGGTTATCTGCCGTACGCATTACATGGGCTGCCCAACTGTCTTTCTTGTTCTTAATCTCAACCAGAATATCGGCTACCCCCGTGTAATCTACACCACTTCTTATACTTATCAGCGCACGAAAAGGGACGAGGCACGGATGGACGACGCGGACACAGCGCTACACATGCGTGCCTCGCCCCTTTTCGTGCGCTAATAAGTATAAGACATGGAATACCAACTCGCCCAATCTTACGCTCTGTCATCTACACCACTGTCTTCTTGCTTCTAAACATTACACCTATCGGTTTTCGTTCCACAGCGCGTTGCGCGGTCCTATAGCTCATTATCAAGCTTATTTGTTAAGCTCCAAGTTTGTGCCCCCCCATGTTGGTGCCGGAAGAAGGCAACGATTGTACATTTTCTTTTATGATGATAACGGTAATCACCTGGTCATTACTTGATTATGTCTCTGGTATGCACACTTACAATTATCAGGTCTTAAAAATAAATAACTTGTGTAATTTTACGTGCCAGAAACATTATGTGATTACGAGACAGGCCGTATGTAGTGGGGGACTCCGTGCTAATTTCGACCGCCTGAAGTGCTTTAGCGTGCACCTAAATCTAAGTACACGAGCAATTTCTTGCGTTTCGCCCCCCTGTGAAATGCGGTCGGCGCGGTCGGGAATCGATCCCGCGACCTCGTGTTTAGCAGTGCAACGCCATAACCACTAAGCTACCCCGGCGAGTACCAGGTTTTAAGATATTGAGGAGCCGGATTGCGCTCATCGTGTGAAAGATAAGTAAACCTCGTCTACCACAACTGCGGCAGCAAACGTACTTCACGGGACACTGTACATGGCGAGGAGCCATCCAGGCTGTTTGCTGATCAGCTTATGTTTGTGAAGGGTGGGAAAAAAAAACTCATGTTTGAAAACTTTTGAAAAAAAACAAGCTTATATTTAAGCTCCAACGTTAAAGTTTGCAGCCGTGCCGATATGTCCACGCAAGGAAATATTTGTGCTTGTCCTCCATAGCCAATATAAAGCCTGAGCAGGGCAGCATCAAAGTGAAATAAGAGTGTCCGGGACGAAATCACAACGGACAAGTGGAGGCTCATCTTCTCCGGCGTCATATAAGAGCGCTTTTTTCCTCCAGTGTCATAGGAGAATGCGCCAAGTGACAGCCCATTCGCTACCATAATCTAGTTTGTAGCAAACGCGCCCGACGCTTGCGAAAGGGATCTATGGTATGACGTCATACGTGACACACTTCTGTTTCATTTCGAATCGATGGGGGCTAAATGTAAAAACGCCCGTTTACCTTTAATTGGGTGCACATTAAAGAACCCTAGGTGGTCAAAATTAATCCGGTGTCCTCGACTACGGCGTGCCTCATAATCAGATCGTGGTTTTGGCACGTAAAAACCCCAGAATTGTGTTCTTTTTTTTCATTTAGAAGGCTCGACAACTCGCAAATGCGAAACCTTCTTCTTTCATTCGTGTTTTCTTTTCCCTGAAATAAAAAGACATAGAAAAAAAAACATTGAATGACCCAAACGACACCTATCGCGCCAGCTGTGATCGCCCGCACGCTCGACCGTCTCGGTTTCATAATTAATGTCTTCAGAATTCGCTATGGCTTTCTCAACTGCTCCCTAGTCTCGCGAAAAAAATATAGAATATGATAAAATAGAATATAACGACAGCGAGCTTGACGCCGCAATGACCATCTCAGCCACGGCATCGCCGCCACGTGCCGTCACAGCATGCTGTCGTTTCCCCCTTGAACTCTGCCCCTCCCCCTCCTTGGCCCTGACGTTTGCTCTGGTCCCGTGTCCCGCCCTCATCATTGCCTGCAAAGAGTGTGGAGAGAGAGAGAGAGAGGAGAATGTACGCGTGGAGTGGGTCCATAACTTTCTCACGACTCATGGGTCGCCTGCCGAGAACGATGCCACGCGCGCCGCGAATAATATAATCCCTCCCCGTCACTGTGCAATCTTCTCGTCTCTCTCTTCCGTTCCCCCCTCCCTCATTTCGTTCCCTTAATAAGCGTGCACGGCTGCCCGCCTAATTACGGACCGCTCGGCGAGCCGGCCGTCGCGTAACCGGAGAGGCGCCGTGAGTAAATGGGAGAGGGGGAGCCGGCCAGGGCAGCCATTTTGCTTTCCTTTGGCACGCTGCTTGTGTTGTTGTTTGGACGAATTTCCTCGAGAAGAAATCTTGGAAGGGGAGGGAGAGAGGTAGGGGACGCATGAGTGAAGCTGGCGGGCCTCTAATGGTGGCTCTGACGCTAAAGCAGAAACGGCGTGCTTCCAAAACTTGAACGCGAATGCAAATGCGCGTCCTGCTCCTCATTCGCCCCTCTCCATTCGTGCGCTGTCCGCGTCTTCGGAGCGTCCGTACGTTCCTGCTTATGAGCAGTCGCCTTCGTCAGATGGACGGGACGTGTTAATGGCGGACGGTGGATGACACCGTGAGACGCGGTCGCGCGTCCCTTAAACAACGGCTGGCGTAAGGCCTGGCAGTATGTAAAAGCTTTTCGACAGCCCTCGTTCGTCGGAGAATCCCCATTTCCCCGTCCTTAATCACGGTGCCCTTGAGACGAAGGCACTGTATTCGTATATAGCCTTATCTGGACAAACTCATGGCAGTTCCTATCCTGCCTTTTTTATGTTCCTTGAGTCATGGGCAACTAGATCTTACCAGGGCTGCTTATCATTCCATAGTTCTTGTATTAGCAGAATATATATTTTATCTAGGCCAATTGAAATGGCTCTATAGACTTGAGGAAGAAGTTCTAGAACATAAATGCGACAAGAGAAGCAGTTAATGATCCTGGGCAAATTTTTTAGCAAACGCACAAGAATTTTATTTTATTTTTGTTTGACATCACAACCGCATTGGGAGCAAGGGTGCCTAAAGGAGTACTGACGCTAAAATTTTGTCTACTGCTTTCACTTTTTTTTAGGTAGCTGTCGGCTCCATAATATTAGACTGGTACGAAGCCTCAATTCTCGAGAGCACCACAAAAACATTTAATGACCGCATATTTTACGTGACCCGTTCAACACGCGCGCCATGTGCGGCGCGACTTAGGACGTGAAAAAAAGCAGACTGTTCACGCCACCGAAAGCAGAGGTGGCGGTCATGTGTTATCACAAACAAGTCAAGAGCGCGCGCCAGTCGGCCCTTCTAATTTGGGTGTTTCTGTGGGAAACGTAGGGGAAACCAGCGTCCCCTCTTGTCACGTCTAGTGCAGAATTTACTCCGCATTACGATCGCAGTGTCTGCGCGTACTCGTCAGTTGTGCGCAGTACAGAACGCCGCCACATCAGGTTTTGGTCACGTCATGAGCCTCCCTTCTTTTCGCACGTCCGATGCCGCACTGCGCTTGGCGCGCTTTTCAATTCCTAGCAGTAAAAGGTAACGTAATTAGGTGTTGCGCTCTCGAGTAATCGAAAAGCTATGGCGTAATTACAGGGCAGACGTTTATAGCATAAAGAAATAGAAATGTAGATATACTTTTGTGTCAATGCTCCTTTAACCACAACTCGACTCGACTCGACTCTACGCGACTCGACACGACTCGACTCGACTCGTCATCTGGCGGCACGGCCTGCACAGGAACTGCGAGTTATATGACGGAGCCGGGATAACCACTCCGCCTTTCGTCGTGTGAATGAAATCTCTCTCTCTCTCTCTCTATCTATCTATCTATCTATCTATCTATCTATCTATCTATCTATCTATCTATCTATCTATCTATCTATCTATCTCTTGATTACGGGGCAGTTGACGTCAAAGCACCGCCGAGCGATCACCGGAGGCAAGCTTGCTCGAGGAATAGGTTGGCGCTATCTCAGCCGTTTGTTCAGCACGTTCCCGCGGTCGCCTATTGAAACGTGGCTATATACCAGCTATACCAAGCGCTGAAAATTCGGCTTTATAGGTTTCCTTACGGTCTGCTCACACCCGCCGAGGTCGCCCAGGTGGCGTTGCGCTGCTAGGCGCGTGGTCGCCGGTTCGATCCCCGGCCTTTGCGTTCGCATATTGATGGGCAGCGAAATGCAAAAAAAAAAAGCGCCCGTGTACTTGGATCTATAGGTGCACGTTAAAGAACTCCCAAGTAGTTGAAAGTATACGGACGGCTGAAAAGCCCCTGCGCCTGGTATTTTCATCGTCAAAGGGACAAGACGCGAGATATACGGTACGTGAAACTGAACCAATCATTTATTTCAGCACAGAGAACAGGACAACAGTCAGGGCTGGAAAAAAATAAAGAACTTCCTTCGGTGTATCGGGAATACAATCCACCGTGTGACGGAAGTATTGGCCGTCGATTTAGTCCAATCCCTTTGGAAGGGCACGGTGCAGGCTATTCTAATTCTTGTGGACCTGGCGCTCTTCTCAAGCACAGGCAACGCAGAAAAGTTGAGTGGACTTTAGTCAGGCGAACACATCGTGGGCTTCACTCTTAGTGGAGTTCGACGTCCATGATGTGCAGCTGCCGCTATCGAGGCGACAACCGCGGCTACTGCGGCGCGCTCATTGGCGTCTAATTATACGAAGGCCGATAAGAAAGTGAAGTGGATCGTTACAAAATACGGACCCAGATCTTCACGAACTTTCTCTTTTAATTCCTTTCGCTTTTTTTACTCAAGCTTTCTTTAGCCAATGACAGCAATTGATAACATTCACACTACATTGGCAAGTTCCGGTAATATTCTTTTCTAATACGTTGTCGTCTGTAAGAAAACAGAAGTTTTCTTACGCTATATTCGTTCGTGTAAAGTCAATCGCAGTGAGCCCCAATACGAACGAATATCTCCGTGAATGCGGCCTCTTCATTGCTTAGGAGCGCATGGCTTAGAAATTCGGCGTGGGTTAGGTTCGACTCATCTCCCTAGTGCTGTTCTCACAGTCTGGCGATCATTACGGGCAACCTTGCACCGTAATGCCCGCGCACTAGCCTGAGCCACCCCGGTGAATTGCCGGGAGGCCTGTTACGACGTGCCGCCGCGGCGGGGCTCGGCAAATGGGGCGCCGGCTCAAATTGCATCTGGCCGCCCAATAGCAGCTAGTCGTCGGGAGTAACACGAGTGCCAGCTGCACTCTTTTTCGATATCAAACGCTCACGTTTTGCGTAATTGACATCGGAGCCCCCCCCCCCCCCCCCCGCAGAGACCGCCATGAAAGGGGAGCCTGCTGCGGGCGAGTTGTCGAACCGAAAACAGTGTTGCCAGCGTCGGTCATTCCATTAGCCGCTCGATTTGGTGGAGTGAGCAGGCTGAAGAAGAAAAAAAAAAGTGTTTCGTCTAGGGTTTTACCTACTTGATTCGATCTAGCGGGCAGCTAGGGAAATATGACGTCACATGTCACTAGAAGAACAGACAGTCGATTATTTCATTTTTTTTACGGATGTTACTGGAGGGAGCTCTGTTGCTAGTGTCTGTGGAAGCTGACGAGGTGTGGTGATGAAATTAGGAAATTTGTAGGTGGAAATTGGAATCGGCTAGCGTAGCGCAGCGGTAACTGGAGATCGCAGGGAGAAGCCTTCGTCCTGCAGTGGACATAAAAATATGATGATGATGATGATGATGATGATGATGATGATGATGATGGTGGTGGTGGTGGTGGTGGTGGTGGTGGTGGTGGTGGTGGTGGTGGTGGTGGGAGCTGAACGTATGCTGGTTCGTATCCAGCATGGCAGTGATGCGTAGCAGGTGGGTTTGCCTCGATTTCGTCCATCTGGCTTCAAACGGCTTTTCGACTTTGCAAATTCGCGATAATTACCATCGGGAACAGAAACTTATTGCCTTCAAACGTTTAGAAAAAAGAAACATGCTTTCGGTGAAATTTAGAAACATACAGCGTAATATATGACGCCGTAACAACGTTTGAACCCACAAGCTCGAGATTAGACAAACCCTTGATGTGTGCGCAACGTTCCTGAGGCATCTGAGCATGGTGATGATGATGATGACTTATCGGCATCCCCTTTGAAACGGGGCGGGGACAAATCGTCACCTAGCCTGCTTCAGTTTCTCAGGTATGCTATCAATGATTTCCCATCTAGCATTCTTGTTTACATCTCTTTAATCTTCTCTATCTACCTTGTACCGCTGCCTGTGCCTGTAATGGATCCGGTCGTACGGCCTTCCCTGCTTTTTTTCCCCACCAATACTCTGAACGTCTCTTGCTTATTCACCGCGCCGGAGGCTTACTCTAGTGACTGCTCTATAGGAAACTCTACGCTGCCAATAATTTCTGATTTACCGCGTGCTTTAAGTATGCAAGAAAGGGCCATTGAAAAGGGCTGATCGTATACAGTCAACTAACGAGAAACAAATATAGTGAGAATAAATTTAAATTTATGCACCTTTTCTTTTCTAATCCACTGCATACCGTCCGGTGACCAACTATGGGCTCTATCAGCGTCTGCCTGCGGCAGACGCTGCTTTCACCGACATTCGGCGTAAAACTTAACCACTGCCCGGAAACATACACATTTCATTTTTTCAGGCGGAATGGCTGAATGTGTTTCTCCAATCACTAAAGTCTAAATAATCTTCCGCATTTTGTTCTCGGTGCTACTACCCCCAGATCTTCCATGGCTGACGTTTGTCACTGGCATATGCAGTCATAACATACGGCAGTAGCAAAGAGTTTAAAAGTAACAGCAAGAGAGCAAACCGCCTGAAAGCCAGGCGCCGTGTTTGTCCCTCCTTTTTTGTCCGAGTTTTCCGTTCCTGCTGTTAGTCTAAATATGCACCGTCCTTACATAAACCTGTTCGTTTAATGTCTGCGCCTAGGTATGTCTAAGACACACAGACCTATTAATGAAATAGCGAGTGGTGCTCAACGAATTCTTGGGTTTTCTTGTTTTCTCTTAATATTCCGGCTAGTCCCGTCTTGCGCCACTGGATACGTGCCCATGCTTGGCCTATCCCGCTTAATAGACACGCGGCATAGCGATACAAGGGGTGCAGTATCTTGAAATGTAGATAGCTACTTGTTCTATACTTCTGTGTGCATACCCATCTGTTCGACCATCTTATCGTCAAAAAACATTATAGATTGGCTTTTGCTCTCGTTACTTGGAGAGCTATCAGCTGCATTCGACGACAAGGCGCACAGTTCCATTCACTACCCCTGCTACCTAACTCACACTAGCTTCGGGCCAGTTAGGCTATTGCATCTGCCTCGGCAAAAAGGTTATAATCAAGTATGTAAACAAAAAAAACTATTAAATAAAAACGGTAAGCATCCTGAGTTGCAGAAACAGATTTCGAAGAAAATTGCATCAATTTTACACACTAACATTTTAAATATATATATTCCTCAGGATGCTCGTCGGAGATCGCTGGGAGGGTGTGTGTACGTACAAGTACACCTAGATGATTCTGGTAGAGTGCTCTTAGACACTACGTGTTCACAGCACGTATAGTTTGAAAAATAAATTGCACAAACATTACCATTTGGCAATGGAAACACAACACCACAATAATCAGGCGAAAACAAATTTAACGCCATAAGAACGGCTTAATAATAAAAAATGGGATTTCATATCCTCCTCCGCTGCTCGCCACTCTCCATTGACCCGAAGGGCCGACCGGACCGCTAACCGGGCCTCAGCCATTCGTCGCCGGACCATCTACGCCTGACCAACTAGGGCCAGACTGATGGCTCCATACGAACGAGATGGCTGAACACAACGAAACCCCACCGATAGTCAGGGACCCAGCCATTGGCAGCGACCACGAGTCTGCCTTCGAGAGACATCCTCAAGGACACGTGCCAGGTTGGCTAGGAACACACTGCCTACCTACCCAGTGGCACCTTGTGCCTCGAGTCACAAGGCCACCACTGCGGTGATATTATCGCGGTTTACAGGTGCTTACATCTGTTGGGGATACAGGTATTTGTATCACGAGTGATATGCAGACGAGGAGCAAGCAGAGCAACAGGGTTCAGCCAGGAATACTTCACCAACCAGGTACGACTGGTTTTCTAGACGACACAACGCGTGATGGGCCCTCCTGAGTAATATTGCTCCGGACATGACGCACTAATGGGAGTGGTGCGCGGCTGGAGCAGGAGGCTGCAAATGAAACAAAAGACTAGCAGGGTCAATGGGTATCCTCCACGGTGGTGTCAAATAAAAATGTTACGAAAAATAAACGAAGCATGTTGCACGCGAGGAATCGGGCGGTGGTTGTTCAAACGACGTACCCTATCCTCGCCATGCTTATGCGACTACTTTCATTTGTAAACGCTTCGTCGACCTCCGTTGAATCTTATAAATGGAAACTGATTGTGTGTGCACGCGCGCATTCTTAACTGCGCCCTTGAAAAAACTTCCTAAGCTTTTTATGGAGCTTCTGCACTGTGTGCATGTTTTCTTTTTTTCGTTTTTTTTTTTCGTGTGGTATCATTCATGAACACACGAACACAGGCAACAGACTCGCTAGGTTTTTGAAAACGTCGTTCTCTCGAACGCAGCCTTTATTTATTTGCTTCAAGTAACGCTCCAGGCTTTGAAATAATGATAGAAGGGCACATTCGGGGGAGTTCTGTTCCTGACTGGCTGCCTTCAGTGGAGGCCCACGGTCGCGATGCCATAATTGCTTTTTTGGGAGAGGCACGGCATCAGGTCAGTAAACGTATCTTCGCTGTTCGCGGTCGTGATCGGTCAGTAAGCGTAAGTTCGTGTTCGTGCCTGTACGAGCCCATACATTTGTGTCGTCTGTGAAAAGCAATGGGTCAGTGGGGTTCTGCGTGTCGCCACAGACCCCGGCCAACTTCAAAATTCGCTGATCTCTCGGACGTAGGCGACATCGCTGTTGACGCATCGGCAGTGTTTGTCCATCGCCACGCTTTCAGCGATGCTGAATGCGCATGCTCACTGTGTTTGTTTATTTTTTAGAGTGATAGATCCACTACTCCATGTACAAACCCAGAAAACGCCTGGTTCCCTAAATCTGACCGTCAAGCTCACCCAAGGTCAAACTGGGACTTGGCCTGCGAGGCTTTTCTTTCGAGGAACCCGTATGGGTTTCCTTTGTAGCAATTGCTACTATTGGGTGGATGTCTCATTTTCCCTTTAATTAATTTTCTCCACGGCCCAGCGGGTTTCCGCTGAACTATTACGTCAAACACTTGTCTTTGCTTCGAGTTGTTGACAAATTCGACTTCGCCCTGTCATCTGCTAGCCGCCTGGTTAGCTCAGATGTCAGAGCAGCTGTCCGCTCGGCTAGCAAGATGGCTACACCTTTGAGTAAAAAGGCCACGCCAAGTATCACTCTACGCGTATGCAGCCCGATTGCGTGGCTTCTTTTAATGTTTTCGCAGTAACAACACTTCAAAACATATAAAAAACTCGGAAATATCCTCAATAACGTTTTCAGCTCTCTTCATAAGTTCATCCCTTGAAAACGCGGTTCGCTGTCGTTATTAGGCGTATCTACGCTATAGTACGAAAAGCGTTGTTTTTAGTTGTCTTTCATTTTGTCTGCGTATATACTTATCTGTATTACACTACACTTCTCATTCTGGAGCACACACCTACCCACAGTTCTTTCGGCGAATGGCAAGATGGCACGCCGTGCCTTTGCTCCCGTTGGTCGCGTGACATCCGGCCTTCCGTCGTTCTGCTATTGCGTACCGTATAATTCAGGCATCGTCTCGTCTCGACGATGTATTTTCTGTCGCAAGTCAGCGAAAGCGCGTAAAGAACATTGGTCTCACACTGCACGATGCCTCGTTCATGCTATAGCCATGGAACCTATCTTAGTGTTTCTGCCATAGCTGGCATTATATAAAGGGCCAGGTAAACGTAATACGTAACGCTATATAATGCGCGAGCCTAATATCTTGCGTGGCGCTGGAGAGACGACACTTACGCTCGTGCTTTCTCTAATCTTGCACTTAGCAGACGCGTAAAGAGCCATTAGGCTCTTGATGAACCCGTCGCACAAAAGAGGAGGAAATTAGTGCCGCCGTAAAAGCACTCATTAAACGGAGGAATTCAGTGCTGTTAATTCTTGTACACCCTTACGTACCTCACTTGACCTGTGTGTTTGGAAAGATCGAGCTACCGGAAGAAAAAAAAGAAAAAAAAGGACAACATAAAACGAGCTACCCTCTTTCCGCTCAGTCATCAAAGGAAAATCGAAGGACAACAAATATTGATCCTTCGTTCATGCGTGGTGACGCTGCATCAGTGCCGTGTTTGGGTCGTTTTTTCGCTGGCTGTCTAGCGTAGTTCGCTTTCACATTGGGCTATATGTTGTTGCCAGTGAAGTTACTGTTTTTCTAGTTCGTTCAGTAAAGCTCGAACCAAAGAAGCGTTTTACGAGCCTGGCTTTTCTCTCTCACTCTCTTCGCTCTCTCAATGGAGGCAACGCTGGACGCCAAGCACGTCGCGGCCAGATCGTGTTTACTTTAACCTAATTGAAATGTTCCAAGTGAAACGATAACGCAGTTAGCTCGCGTGCTCGCTCCTGGAAGCTCTCGCGTGCTCCAACGAAACGAAGTCCCGCACAGCTCGGGGCGAGGTCGGAGTCGGGAGTACGACCTGCCGCAGTGAACTCGCAACGCCTGAGGCGGCGCAGGGACGGTAAAGATAAACGGCGACTGGAACAAACCGGGAAAACGAAACTATAGATAACGATAAGTCAAACCAACGGAGAAACAGAATGGGAGAATTGCCTCGGTAAGTTTAGACGAATGTGGGAAGCCAGGAACAGGCACGAACTTGTTGTTGTCCACGCCGTCGAGTTCTAAAGTTTTCGGAGCGTAGTTTCCTCGACGCGAGATATAATATCAGCGCTAATCTAAACGTGCTACGAAGAAAACACACAGACACGGCGCTCCATATCGCGCTAGTAATACATGTATCACGAAACCATCAGCCAACTCGTTCGGTCTAATAGCGCTAGTTCTGCGATGAAGATCAATTTCTGGGCAGTTTGGCATTGCAGCTTGCATTGCAGAACCAGAATGCGTGCGCGCTAGTCTTCTACATGAAGCGTGCTTCAAATGCGCCATCCAGGCTGCGCGCTCAGCGTTCTCTACATTGAAGCTTTTCCGCAGTTTCCGCATTTCGAAATTTTCAAAGAAAACAAAAAAAGTCGCCTGATAATTTCATGGCTGTACACGTACACGAACCGAAGTAGAATAATAAAAAAATTACGGAGAATTCAACCAACCTGTAATCTACGTTAAGCGGAGCTTTTTTGAATCATTTGAATTGACACGTGATGAGTGCCCCTGATTGTATTTCATTGAAAACTTGCGTAATTGTTGGCATCATCTCGTTAAACGCGAACGATAATTCACATGGCATCGTAGGATAGGACGTGTATGCAGCGATGACTTGCAGGCTAATGCGACCTTTTGCGGGTGGTGAAGGAATTTACCATTGTGCGCTGAGCTGTATGTATACAGTAGTATGAAACATATATGGAAACACAAATGAAACATTAAGCCATTTTTATCACACACAAACGTAAACCAATTAACTTTGCACTGAGAAGAAATGTATTCATGTACGATGCGTGAATAAAGTCGAATCATAATTAATATCAAAAACATCCAAAGCATTCGATAAGTAGCAAAAGATTGTAAATGTACAATTGGCAAAGTTCTTAATAAAGTAAAAGTAAAACTGGGCCCGCGAGAGTATGCCACATCATTGGTCTATAACTCGCTACCTCAGAATTCACTGTTGCTAAACAAACAGCAAATTTATTTATTTATTTATTTATTTATTTATTTATTTATTTATTTATTTATTTATTTTTATTTATTTAAGTTCGTTCGTTCGTTCGTTCGTTCGTTCGTTCGTTCGTTCGTTCGTTCGTTCGTTCGTTCGTTCGTTCGTTCGTTCGTTCGTTCGTTCGTTCGTTCGTTGAACTTGATAATGTTCACCTCACCAAGGTTACTCCGATAAGCATGTGGTCCTAAAAGGTTACTGCCTCAAAAAAAGAGAAGATTGTACTAAACATAGGAGATGTAATTGAAAAGATAAGTGTTGACAGAAACCGAGGTAACTATCTCGCCGCAGTAAGCGGAGGCGTTAGCATCGTGGCAGACGGCATAATAAAGAGCATTCCTTTCATATGTACTACGTCCTGGACGAGTAAACACCCACCCGTACGGCCTTAACCCGGTTCCAGAATCTCGGACCATCTTTTCTTGATTGTTTGAAGTCTGCCGTGTCGCGTATTTCCATGTAGGGGGGGCTTTCCACCTCGTAAAAATAGCCGCGCTATACCTCTCCGTGTCTCAACTCGTTAAATAGTTTCTGATCGTGCCCTCGAGCGACGAGACGGAGGACAAATATTTACACTTGTCCGGGTACGTTCGTGCATCTGGGTACCAATTCTGTGTCTCTATATCTGTCTCTCTATTTGTCAATCTTGTAAGAGTTCAGGTAATGGTAAGCCGAGCAAGTGGTGAATCCGTACCTTTATTTTTTTCTTTTCGTGTTTCTTCGTCTGCTCGTTGTTACAGAATACCCAATGCGTTATTATTCTCGAACGCTTAATCCAAAAGAGTGCTTTTCGATTAGTTGCACGTCTTCTCAAAACCGTGCCGTGATTTGTTCTGTTTACTCTTTTACAACCTCGCCACGCCGTCGCAATATTCCGAACTAAGCGATAACGCAGATCCTGTTTCCATTCCTCGTCCGTCCTTGGTAAATAGCGACCGTGTGCTCACTGCCTCAAGCGTGAGTGTTTCCCCGAAGAGAACTCTTGTATACCATATTGATGACGTCAAAGTGGCCATTTCTGTTTTAATGGCCTCGATCTCGCTGACGTCAATGCACATTTTTTTTTCAAGGTTCGTATGACTCATATACGATAGCGTGTCGCCAATATCTTACCCGGTGTAAGCGCGCTTAAATGGTAGTTTCCAGGTTGCCGCGACATCAGCGCGCGAATCTACAGTCGCAGTAACGCGAAGCCTGTGCCTAAGCTCACTTCTCCAGTGGCAGTTAATAAATCGTTATCTCTCTCGCTTTCTACAGACGCTTGGGCAATACTAAAGCGCCAATAAGTCGAGTTAGACAAGTAAAAAAAAAACACGAATATTTGGCCCGTTATACGTGCTCTGGGTGGCGTTGTTGACTAAAACGTTTAGCTTAACAGGGAGGACTGTATTTCTCGAGAATAAAAAACAACAGAATTAGTCAAAACAGCTAAAACGCGATGTTTTGCTAGTCGGGGCACGTCCGCTGCCTTTAGTTTGAGGAGATTAAGAGAACCGCGAGCTGCTGCGTGGCTTCGTTGTGCGTGTGGAACACTCTGTGTTGGATGTGTTAGACCTGTATCCATGACGGCAGTATGAGCCAGTCCCAACACACGCTGCCGTAGTGAAAAAACGTGATTGCCAGGTAAGGGTGCTCCTCTATTTATTTTGACTCCAATAAAGAGGCAGGTAGTAGTCGGCGCACTTTGTTTGGTATCACTGTGTCAGTTCGTGCTCGATCGCCGCTTTGAAGCTTTTGCATCGAGGTATGCGATTTAGCCACGCATAGTTCCGCATAACAAATTTTCATCACTACATGCGACATTTGCATATCCGTAAACAAGATTGGTTTCTGTTTACTACTTGCGAAGAAAGCGTTTGTTTTGGCAAGCTTTTTCTGTTAAGCCTAACGCACCGTTGTAAGTAATTTGTGGTTCGGTGTGGTCACGAAGACTATAGCCAACAGGCCCAAGTTCTGGCCAGCAGCGTCCAGCCACGACTCGAGCGTCCGTCGTTCTCGTCTCCTTCCACCCGCTAGCCACAATGTGGCAGATCAAGGCGGTAGTTCTCGCAGTGCTAATTCAAGGTCATGTTGTTACAAACAGCGCGAGAACGGCACGAAGATTAAGGGAACACACGAATCGCGGAGGAAGCGACCAACGTTTTGGAAGGTGCAGTAGCATAAAATTCGCATCTGTGCTCGTAACCCTCATAGAAGACATGCAGCCTTGATCGAGAGAAAGGAGGTCACTACAGGAACATCGACGTCGCTGATTTCCCGCTGCGTCTTCTTGTGCTTTCGGCGCTTCCCCCCCCCCCCCCCCCTCGAAATACGGCCCCCTGCGGTTGAACGCGCACTCGAGCTCGGCCAATGGCTCAGTAAGGCAACGCCATACACTGGGCTACCGCGGCTGTTCTGGGAGGAGAAGGCAGCAGTACGAGTACACGTTGGCGTGACACTTGAAGTTCATGGCCGGTGCCATGAGATAATGCATGCTACCGGTTGAGATAAGTGAGGCACGTACGTGGCCCCGACAGCTGTAAAGAAAAACATATTGAATGAAGACAGCATCGCAGTGTCAAGGTTGTTAAATTAAGCTTGATAAACCGTTTTCCGTCTGTAAGGATGATCGCCAATATACCATGAATCAATAATGATCAAGTGGCGCAGTTCTCGACTGCTCCTAAAGTGCTTGCGAATGTTCCAAATTGCGGATATGTATGCAAGTTCCGGCCTGATTAGTAATATATAACACAAGCCTTAGGGGCTGTTACATGGATCGTACGTGCGGAAGTACAAACACTGATTTCGTTTATTCTCTTTTTTTTCATCAACATTTAGTGCAAATATCGAAACTTTGCAAGACTACAAAGCTAACAAGCAGCGCAGGCAGAGGACGTGAACTTCGAAGAAAATCAACACAACCGCGTAGTTTCTCACCCAGCCTCTTAACTACTACCATCACGTACAAAGATATTCTCAGTACGTCATGAGACCACCTCATCACGCACACTTCTCACGTCGTGCGACGACCTTTTTCTACAAACGCCGCCCTCACTACCCCCCCCCCCCCCCGCCCTCTCTCTCTGCCTCTTTAACGTGTTAAACCCGGCGGAGACTTCATTACGACAATCCCCGCACGACTCCTTCCGCGACCCTTTTCCAGGGAGAAAGGCAGCGCGCCTCGTAACCACCACGCCTCGCGCTCGCGACTGTGTCTGCGCGTGCGTGGCTTTCGAAATAAGCCACTTTGCGGCGGGGCAAATTTTGCAGGCGGGGAACCAAGCCGCGCGTGCGGCGCTCACGTTACACTCGGGTTGCCTTCGAGGGAGAGAGAGATAGATAAAGGGAGACGGACCATTTTGCGTAATGGGAGCCAATTTGACGTTTCCGCTCGAATATAAACAGCGCCTCTAGGGGGCAGAAGTTTCGGTCGTGGCTGTCACACTATTAGGCACACAACGATGTCGTGTCGTTGGAGTCGGCCACGTCGCCGTGATACCGGGGTTCCTTCACTCTCGCTCGCTTGCTTCTTGGCAAAGCTTTATACTTTCCTTCCTCAATCTTCTCTCTCGCTCTCTAGGTTCCCACTTGTTTCTCTTTCACTGGAGATAGCGCGCTACATGCGTTCCGTTTAATAACGACAGTCTCGCTGGGAGAACGTAGGCGCGCGTACCCCCGTCGTGTTCCTTCGCCGCGACAGGAAGCAATTAGCCGCGCGCTGTTGAAGGCGAAGCGCGCGCTCGGTTTCTTGCTTCTGAGAGGCTGCTGTTGGTGCGGCGCTATCATTCGTATAGTCCGGCGGCACCTTGACTTCACGTTCATTCCTTTTTTTTTTTTTTTTTTTTTTTTGCGTCGACCTCGTGGCAGTGGCAGTGGCCACTGTCTCTCTCTCTCTCTCTCCATTTCTTAGTTCACTGCTCTCTCCGTCACTTAGTTCTCTCTCTTCTTTTCTCTCTCCACTGTCTCTGTGTATCACTTTTCTCTTCACTGTAGCCGCCGCTTGCGATTAAGTGTGCGCGCATGCGCCGTGGTGTCGTTCCTGGAGGTCCCAGTGTTCGCTTCCCAAAGAGCGTCACGGCGTACGCCATCTCGTGCGTGACATCTTTGGCGAGACCTTGAACTCGGCTGCGCCAAAGGCGACACCCTCATTAGAGTTGTTTTTCTTTGCCCCCTTTATCGGGCCCGGAGACAAGAAAGGCTGCGGAGGAAATTTTTTTTTCTTTTTTTTTTTTTTTTTTTTACTATCACGATGTCTGAAAGTGTCCAGAAGCAGCGTGCGAACGCTTACGCGGGGTCGTTATTTCTCGTCCCGAGTGTTTAGTTGTCAAGATAGGCCTGCGTGTGAGACTGGGTGCTCTGATTATACGGCCGCACGCCGCGATGCACTGTAAGTTTCTCAACGTTGATTTCGATGTTTTACCGGGACAATATCACGGCAACTTTAGGGAATCAGCGATAAACAGTCATAACCTAGCTATGTCACACTTCCCGGCATTTAATTTCCTTTCGCTTACTTGTTGTCACTGAGGGAAAGGGGGAATAGAAACAGGAAAAGAGTGAACGCTGCTTGTAAGTGGGAGGATGCGCAATAAACGGTCACTCGGGCCGTTGCACTTCAAGAATTGCACTAGCGCACGAGCAGCTCCTTCCGAGAGCGAAATATGTGTTCACTATGGCAGTATTTTCGCCACAGAAGATAACCTGTAGTCCAGCTGGTCTAAAGTGGTCGATACGACGTTCAACGCTTTTCCCCGAACATACAGAGAGCAGAGGCTAAGTAAAGTGCGCTGACTACGCGACACGACATGTTTCCATGGGCAACGCTCATTTAAGCGTGGAAAGGGTCATTAATGTGGACGATGGAGACTAGCATGTGTTTCTCTTCTACGCTTGTTCTTGGCAGGAAGGGCCCAGGGTGTGCTGTGGTTCTGCAACTCTGACCTTTACGCATTTCCGCTTTAGTCATGACAGCACAGTATACGAACGTGTCCAGTCCTTCAGTTAATCCAATGAAATGTGCCAAATATACGCATGACGCAAGTGTTTGTTGTATATACGCATATACGCAAGTGTTTGTTGTTGACGCAAGTGTTGTATATACGCATATACGCAAGTGTTTGGTGTGTTGTGCGAGAGCGCAGTCATTTCATTTCATTGGTCTCTTCTGTCAACAGACAAAGGTCTGAACAGAAAACCGAAGGAAAAGCTAAAGGCTCTTTTATCGTGACAGGGGCACCTTCTCCTGACGCAGTTCGGCAGTTTGAAAACATGGCAACAGATGCAGAAATACCTGCAAAAATAAGAAGAGAATCAAAGCATCGTACAAGGGGTTGGAACGAGCACGAAAAATATTTAAAATATTCATGTATTTAAATACATGAAACGCGTATGGTTGTGATTACATTATCCATGGTTGGGATTACATTATGGTTGTAATCACAACCATGCGCGTTTCATATATCGTATTTCAGTCTCAAATAAAATATGGAAAAGAGTTCATAGCCTAGAGAAGATAATTGTCATTTCCTTTTCTTTATTTCCCTTTATTTTAAATATTTTTCATGCTTGTTCCAACCCCTTGTACGATGCTTTGATTCTCTTCTTATTGTTGCTGACTATTATGATGCATACACAAAGGCAAACAATAGCACAAGTCTGTGCGATAGCACAAAGTCACGGTACACCGCACAAAACATCTATATAACAAGGATGAAACCAACTGTAACAGATGTCATTTTGAATTAGTAAATTGCTAAATGCTTTCTTAAGTATTCTCTTGCTGAAGTCGTGCAACTGATCGACGATGAAATAAAAGGAGCGCACCTGGTAGTCTAAATGTGATTTACCATGGCATGTTCTTGTCGAGGGCACTCTATACACACGCCTTAATGATGATGATATAAACTTTAATTTTCGAGACGGTGTTCCCGAGCGTTTGAGCTGTGGATCACTCTAGGTGGGAGGGTCCCTCATTCCAGGAATCCTCTGGCCGCGATAGCATCCCGGGCTCTGGCCACAAGACGTCGTTGTTCGTCCAGGGCCGGGTTGGAGATCTTGGCCTCCCACGTCTCAGCGAGGAGGTTCACGTCTTCGGACGTTGTATGTTTGGTAACGGCGTCTTCGTGGCGCCACGGGCACTCTAGTAGCAAATGAGCCAGAGTGTCTGGCACGGCGCAGATCGGGCAGTTGTATGTGTGTAGTGTCGGGTGGATGCGATGCATGAGGATCCCATGGGTGTACGTATTGCTCTGCAGTCTTCGGAATGCGGTGCTTTCCTCTTTCGTCAGTTTTGGATGAGGTGGTGGGTACACCCTGCGTCCCAGTCGGTAGTGTTGGAGGATGGCGTTATACGTGGGGGGTATTGTCTCCGTTACGCTGCGTCACCAGGCGGTCGGGGGTCTCGCGAGGCGGCGAGAGAGGACCGGTTGACGTGGTCGCGGGCCGCGGCGTGTGCCGCTTCGTTTCCCTCGAGCCCCTCGTGCCCTGGTACCCACGTGACGCAGGTGTAAGGGAGCGGAGTGCTTCTTTTCTGCAGAATTTTGACTGCTTCCACCGATATTCGGCCTCTCGTGTAATTGCGTACTGCGGATTGGGAGTCCGTGAAGACTGCGACCGCGTTCGTGCTCGTGGTGGTGGCGAGGGCGATCGCCGCTTCTTCCGCTGTCTCCGAGTTCCGCACCCTGACTGTGGCGGATGCCAGTTCTTTGCCTCTCGAGTCAACCACACTCAGGAGGGCGTAAGCGGTTTTTCCCGGGTATTTGGACGCATCTACGTAGCGAGCATCTGGATCGTGCTTGTGGCGTCTTCGGATGGCGTCGACTCGAGCGAGCCGGCGTCCCCGATGATGCTCGATATGCATGTTGCGCGGTAGTTTGTCGATGCTCAGGGATTCTCTTAAGCATGGCGGTATCTTGACCTTGCGGTCCGCGTCGGAGATGTAGCGTTCTCCGTAGCCGAGGTGCGCAAGGACCGATCTTCCCGTCGGCGTGAGCTTCAGCCTCTCGAGTTGGTTGGTTTTCTGGGCTTCCACCAGCTCTTGCAAGGTGTTATGAGCACCCATTTTGAGAAGTCGGGTGGTAGATGCCACAGGTGGTAGACCCATGGCGAGCTTCCTAGCTTTGCGGATGATGACATTGAGCTTGTCGACTTCGCAATTCTTGAGAGCCAGGTGCGGGGTTGCGTACGTTATTCTGCTGGTCAGTAGAGCTTGAACGACTCTCAGGGTGTCTTGCTCCTTGAGACTACTCTCCTTACGAGGTGTGTGAGTTGGGAGATTGTGCATTGGAGCCGTGGAAGCGTGGCGACTCCTGATCCATCTCGGTGCAGGTGCAAGCCGAGTACTCGAAGCGAGGCGACCTTCTGTATTTGGATCCCGTTGAGCGTGACGCATGGGTCTGGAGCTTCGCAGGTGGGAGGTCTACCCATCGTGCGTGCCTTGAGTACGAGTAGCACCGATTTCTCAGGTGCGCAGTGGAGGCCGCAGCTATCAAGGTAGTGCTCGATAACATTAACCGCTTCTTGAAGGCAACGTTCTTGCTCTCCGGTGCTCGTTCCTCGCGTCCAGAGCGTGATGTCGTCCGCGTAGAAGGCGTGACGCAGGCCTGGGATGTTTTCGAGAAGCCGGGGGAGCTTGAGGAGTGCCACGTTGAATAGGAGGGGCGACACGACGGAGCCTTGCGGCGTTCCCCTGTTCGGCAGCTTGAATTCCTTACTGCGTAAGTTGGATATCCCCACCGTGGCCGTCCGGCCGGTGAGGAAGTTATGGACATAGCCGTAGGTCTTTGAACCGCAGGCGGTCTCCTCGAGGTTTTGTAGTATCGCTTTGTGGCTGACATTGTCAAATGCGCCCTTCACGTCGATGGCAAGGACGCACGACTTGTTATTCTTGCTGAGGTGGTCAATGAGGTCATCCTTTAGGAGAAGAAAGACGTCTTGCGTAGAATGAAGCTGGCGGAAGCCGAACATGGTGTCTGGATAGTGCCCATTGTCTTCGAGGTGCGATGTGAGCCGGTCGTGGACCATATGCTCAAACAGTTTACCAACGCATGAAGTGAGAGAGATTGGTCTCAGGTTCTCGAGAGCTGTGGGCTTGTTGGGCTTTGGCATCATGAGCACTTCCGAGTGCTTCCACGCGGCCGGCAGCTCTCCCTTGTCCCAGCACTCGTTGTAATACCGGAGGAGAGCCGTCAAGGCCTGTTGGGGCAGCTGTCGTAGGTGCTTGTTCACTATCCTGTCCTTGCCTGGGCTCGTGTTTCTCGTGAGCTTGGAGATGGCTGCTTGGAGCTCAGCTGGTGTGAAGGGCCGGTCCAAGTCAGCGTTGGGTTTGCCTATTCTTTGAGTGGCGGGGTAGTCGCTGGTTGGGAGGGACCGCGGAGCTTGTTGCATAGTTCGCGGAGTAGGTCTTCCTCCGAGCCGTCGTAGTTGTGTGCTAATCGACGGATGTGTTGCCGTTGCTGCGTCTTGGTGGGACCTTCTTCGAGGAGAGCGCGCAGCAGGTGCCACGTTTTCTTGGTACTGAGCGTGCCCTGAAGCTTATCGCAGAAGGCGCGCCAGTTGTGTCTCGCTAGCTGTTCAGCATATTCCTGCGACTGTTCTGTCAATAGGGCGGTTCTTTTCCTGAGTTGCGTGTTGAGTTTCTGCCTCTTCCATCTCTTGAGTAGGGCCCTTCTGGCCTCCCAGAGGTGGAGTAGGTGAGTGTCTATGGCGGGGTGATCGTCATCAAGTTGGATGATTTTTGTGAACCGTTCGGCGGTATCCAGGATCTGTTTGAGCCAGGCGTCGATGTCCGATATGGTAGTTTGATCGTCGAACTCGGTTCTGAAGGCATTCCATTCCGTCATTCTTGCCGTGCCAGTCCTGACCGGTCGACGTGCGTGCTCGATGTCGAGTTGAACTGATGTGGTGGTCACTACCAAGAGTGTCTGGGAGACAGGTCCAGATCGCGTTCTTCACATCCCGCGTAAAGGTAAGGTCGGGGTTGGTGTCTCTTGAGACGCTGTTTCCGACTCTCGTAGGCTGGAGCAAATCGTTCCACAACGTGAAGCCGTGTTGCTGAGCGGCGTCGTGGACTCTCGCGCCTTTCTTCGTAGTGGTGGCATAGCCCCAGGCCATGTGCGGGGCGTTAAAGTCC
The DNA here is from genome assembly GCF_013339745.2 of Dermacentor silvarum. NCBI lineage: Eukaryota > Metazoa > Arthropoda > Arachnida > Ixodida > Ixodidae > Dermacentor > Dermacentor silvarum. Next base: position 52,758,257 of record NC_051162.1, read on the forward strand.
CCTACGACTACGAGCCGGTGTCCTCTTGTGCGTTTTCGGAGTTCGCGGATGAAGTGATCGTAGTCCGCGAGCTGGTCTCGCGGTGTGCTGTATACGTTAGCCACGTAGAGGCTTTGGTGCGGCTTGATGTCGGGTATGATTTCCACTATAGTGTTCTCAATCGTGGTGTCTTCTATCCTGTGTTCTTGGGCCGTAATTGTATTCTTAAGAAGTATGGCGGTTCTTGTGGTTATGGTGAGGGTGTTGTATCCTGGAAGCCTAACTTTTTTGGTGTTGGTCTCTTGGAGGGCGATGATGTCTGGTCACACGCGTTAAACAGAGGACATCTAAGCACTCATTAGTTGTGAATGCGAAATCATTAAAGTCCAATTGAACGCCCCTGAACGGTCCTTCGAGTAATGAACTCCTCGCAGGCAAGCGAGCGCGTTGAGACGTTTGGCCAACGCCTCCTAGATAGCACAAGGTGGTGCATTTCGATTCGTGACGAACATGCTACCTTGCGCGACTGCCATAAAATCTAATGGGGACGCTCCCGAGTAAGCCGCGGTGATTTTGACGTCACCGCTTTCGTCACGCCGGGCTTGGCAATGGAAATTTCGGTCCAAGTGGCATGACGTCATAAAGCAGAGTGTACAAGCCTGCTATTTAGGAGGCGTTGGCTCGGCGCATATTGATTAAGCCTTACCGAGGCGCAGTTTGCTTTTGCGCAGGCGAGAGCTTGCGCGCTCAAGGAACTCGCGAATAACACAGGCTTCCGAGAGCGAAGGTGACGTGACGTGGCGTCGCGCCGATGCCCTCCCCCCTCACGCAACACCTGGCGCGCTAGCGGCGCAGCTGGTGGTCCCTTTCGCCCGCTCTGCTCCGTCGAGGCGCGCTTGGGACGTGGCATCGCAGCCAATGGGAAATTTAGGTGCCGTTTTTCCCTTGTCCGAACGACAGACGCCGGATTTTTCGCTCAATGGGCCATTTGATGCTTTCGCATCAAAATGTGATTGACATTCAGCAGTGAGTGTTTCTTGTGCAAAGAGCTAAGAGGTAAACTTTGAGGGCCTCCTGTGTATGCTTAAATATAGGAATGATTTTGTTTTGCAATGTAATTAGCCTTCGATAGTCTTTACACGAAGGTGTACCCCACAATAAACTGCAGTAAGATAATCTGGAATGAAGGAGCGTGCAGTAAACCAATTTTTTTTTTACCACAGAGGTACCAGTTTAGCGAGCATGTACGAGCACCTATGCGTTCCGGTTAACTATCGTGTCCACTTGTGAACGTGCGCGTTCCCTGATAAGTTGTCCTGGAACCACACTCCCAGGAAACCTTGCTTTTTTTTTACTTGCTCGAGTTTAATGACCTGAAACAGAATGGCAATACCGAAATTCAATGTTTCGTTTAACGGTGCGAAAATCATGTATTTCGTTTTACTGGTGCAAAACTGCAGTTTATATACAGGATGTCCCAACTATCATGCACCAAAATTTTAAAATATGCAACTGCCACGTGGCTGGACAGAACGGAGGTAATGTTGTTTTCCGTCGCTTGGGGATACTCAGAAATTTTCTTTTGCATTCCGCCTAATTACATAGTTAGTCTTAATTAATTAATCAACCTGTCAGATATTATAACGGGATGAAAAATGTGAATGAGAAAATTGTAGAAAAACATTAAAAACTTCCGATACAGCGCTCTGATGCTCAATACGTGCTACATAAAAGGGTTTTTACGAGCGTGAAAGAAGCCCGCGAATACACACAAACTTGCCGCGCGAGGCACTTTAGCTTCCGTTTGTGTAGCTCACGTCTGTTGTTGTTGTATGTTGTTATGTGTCTTTTTGTGTAGGTATGAACTGAACTACTGTGCGAGCTTGCAGAAACTTTTGTACACTTTCACTCGTTTACGCCACTGTGTATGCCTCGTAGTATCCCTTTACATTTTTTTTTGTGTGTGTGTGTGTATCGTGGTTCAGCCAATGTCCACCAGGTGGCGCCTCTGCTCGATCTCACGGTCAACAGAGATGCGTTCCCTGGTTCCCTGTCGACAGAGTACATAAATCCTCCTACATGTCGGCCGGTGCTGCTAACAGGCTGGTCACGTACGAAACTGACGCTTTGGCATTCACTGAATGGCCAGTTCCTTTCGAAAGACATTTCAACATGTGCTTTACTCTCTCTCTCTCTCTCTCTCTCTCTCTCTCTCTCCCCTACTCCTGTGCACAGAATCCGAGGCGACGCGATGTGCCGAGCCGTGCTGCTGGCGGCACTGGCCGCTCTGGCCGTGCTCGCCGTGGTCAGCGCTAACCGGGACGCGGACATTTTCGCCGAGTCGGACCACGAGGTCGTCTACCGCTTTCCCCGGGGAGCCAGGAGCGGAGGGTCCAGGAGCAGAGGAGGTGGGCACCAATGCACCCTTACAGCGAGCTTACCGCTCCGTGGAGCGACAGCTTCACTGCAAAAAAAAAATTTGAATAAAACAAAAGCTAGGAGCAGAGTGCCAAATCGAGGGCATCATAAAGCACTTCAAAATGCCTAAATTTCACAAAGCGAAAAGGTGAAAAGTAGGTGTTCATTCCGGCGCAGTATACGAGCTCGCGCTTTTGCCTATTTGCGTGCAGGAAATACGTGAACAAATTTCTCGCGCTGGCGATGCAGGTCATCGCTGACCAATGTGTCACAAAGAAGTGGAGAATTGTGAAACGCGACTATAAGCGTTTCTGTCCCGCGTGCCGCCGCACTAAGCGAGTTCTTTTTTTTTTCTTACTGATACGAGTGAATTATCGTTAACGTCACCCTCTTGTGGAATTTATAATCTAAAATAGTATATGGCAAAACACAATAAGCGGAGACTACAATATTTGCGCCCTGTCCGTCCAGCGACGCTCTTGCAAACCTTGCGTACTTTTCGTATAAGATGGAATATTTCGTATGAGATGGAATATACCAACTACGTGCCTACCTCCAACACTCTCAGGGTCCTGCAAAATTTATAAATGGGTTTGCTGTACATTCTTCTTTGAGCGCGTCGTATAGAACGTGAAAAAAAAAAACGACAGTCTGTCTCCCTACTGTCTCTCCCACGTTACTAAGTTTTTATTTTTATGTTTTTAAACAAGAGATTACTCGCTGTCAAAGCTACCGCGACCTCTGGTGCTTAACGAGCGTAACAGGCCGCGCGCTCGCGCAGTAAAGGAGTTACTGCCAAGCGTTCTTTCTAGAAGAATATTACAACATGACGATAACGAGTCCTACGTGTTTCGAATATAATAGAAGCTTGACGTGTTGTGACATATTTCCTATAGTATTCATGTTGATGTATCTGTGTCTTTTATTTGATGTTTATGCCATTTTCATTCGCTTGCGCGCTGCGATATTTCTGTTGCGCGTGCGTCACTGAGTCAACGGCAGCTCGAGACTGTGCGGTCACTTGCTGCTGTGGTACAGCGCTGCGACCCAGAAAGCTGCTTGCTCTCTGTCCAGCCTTGCTGATTTCCGCAACAAAAGTTTACTGTTGGCAGAAAATAATTTTTTTTATCTTACAGTTAAAATTGAATTGATAGACTGCGAAATCTCCTGTGCTGCAGAAGCATTTCATCGATTTATAACATTAACAGTCCTCGCCGAAATGCAGACACTCGATCTGAAATTTGGATATGGACCAGTCACAGACACTTTTGTGCAACGCTTGCCGATGCGTTCTTCCTGCTCCATCTATTCGCATGTTATGGAGGCGAAGAGCACGACTCCAGCTTGCGCTTCAAATTAAGCCACCGCACCAAGCACGCCGAGGGCAAAGTTTGGATGCTTCAAACGAACAAGTTGTATTCGAGCTTGGCAGCTTCGACAACTTTGATTCTTTTTTTCTGTATCTCGTCATCATTCTCTACACCTGTCATTCTTACAGTGGACATTTTTTTAGAAGCTTCACGGAAGCCTGGCTTGTTTGTCTGCTTCAAACACTATATACGACAAATTCTCGAACGCTCGTCGCGCTCGGCTTTCACCACCAAAATGAAGCTGTAGTATTCAAAGGTCCGTTAAAATACTATACGAAGCTCCCTGCCAAAAGCTGCCGGCTAAAGACAGCTGGACCTCATTGAGTATCTGCATCTACTTCGACGCTACGTTCGACGTTCAGAGCATCTCAGCGTGACCTTATTCAGGCCGTTCTTTCATACCCTACTATCACAGGAAACGACTATTGGTTACTCGCACTTCACATCGATGCATCGACTGATTTCAAGCAGTGTCACTTCAGGCGCGATTAAAACTATTTCGAAACTCATTTTAACGGCAGCGTTAAGGCCGACGCCGAAAGTTGATGTGAAATAGTCTTTAAAATACGCAATAAATATAGTTGTCAGTTTTTTTTTTTCCTTTCGAAAGAGAAACTGTACTGCTGGCTGATCATGCTTGCGCCTAGTTGGGGAGACTACTTGTACAGGTGTGGTCGTCTCCTTCCTGACTTCGCATGCTGTAGCAGGGAAGCACTGGCTTAAGATGCTCCTCCGCTGCTGTGCTTCAACAGCGCTTTCGGCGTGCTAAATGCGCCACGGATGTCAAGGTCCAAACATTTCTTTCGTCCCAACCTCACCTGAAGGTTCCAGCTCCTCATCGTCTTCCGGACGTTCGTCTAGGCCTTCTGGGAGCCCATCAACCTCCTACAGTAGTTCTTCGAGCGCCTCTTCTGGACAGTCTTCGTCACTTCCCAAGAGACCAGGAAGTAGCAAGCAACCGTCGAATCCGAAGCCCTCCATATCTTACACGCCGGCTACATATTTTACAATGCCGCCTCCAATACGAGTACCACCAAGCGATACTTATGCATGGCAGGGAAACAGACCCGCACCTCCGAGCGCTCCCTTTTATCCGGGACGTGGCATTTCGCACCCTCAAGCTCCTGGTTATCCACCACACATACCTAGTGCACCAACAATGTCAGCGGGGAAGATAGTTCTCGGACAATTTGGTTCCGCGCAAATGCCTGGGAGAGCTCCATATTCTCCGGGCTTCAGACGGGTACCTCCTAGCGCACCTCCCGCGGAGCCAAGCTATCCAACCGGGGTGCCTCCTGTGCCAGCCGACATATCACGTTACCTTAGTGGTCAGCACCCAGGACTCATTCAGCCTGGTCGCCATCCAAGCCAGTTTCCTGGGCAAGGCCAACGTGGCTACCCATCGATCCCGTATCCAGGTGCAGGACATGGCCAGTCAGGGTATCCTGGAGGACGTTATCCGACGCCAGGTGCCGGTCAACCGGAAAGTTTTCCGGGAACCAGTAGGCAATACTCGAACCCCATTGCTCTTGGACATATGCACACACGAAGGCCGTCCTCACCCTCGGCCCCAACTCCAAGGCCGGCTCCATATCCCACTATGCCACCTACGAGATTGGTAACTCCAGGCGCTCCTTATGCCGGATATGGAAGCAGGCCGGTGCCTTCAAGCTCTCCTCATCCTGGACATGGAAGTAGGCCGGTACATCCAACCTCTTCTTATCAGGAATTTCCATCTCATCCGGGACGCGAGGTTTCTCACCCCCAAGCACCGGGCCACCGGCCGCGGATGCCAAGCGAACCATCAATGCAATCAGGAAAGGAACCTCCGGGAAGCTGGAATCATGGAGCGCAACCAGGCGGAGTTCCTAGACTTCGTCAGTTTAAACCAGTCATTCCTAGTGCTCCTCCTGTGGAGCCCGCGTACCCACACGGTAGACAACTGGGTTACGCTAGCGGTCAGCATCAGGGAAGTAGCCAGCCTGGCCACTCCGTGGATCACTATCGAGGACGTGGACAAAACGTTACTGCTGCAAGCCAGCATATCGGCGCAAGTCATGGGCACCCAGTAACTACGGGTCAGTATGATGACTCTAGGCACGCTCAGCGCGGCTATCGCCCGCTGACTACTAGATTGACATATGGCAAATCACTATTCAATGATTTGGATTCTTGAAGAAGGATCCTGTTAAGAGTCTCCTCCAAATAGCACAGAGATAGGCTGCCAAATTACTCGTACTTTTTCTTGAAACTATACTCGTAACCTGTGCAATGCGTCCTTTCATTTTGCCCCATGTGCATGCCACCGTTGTGGAAAAGCGCTCGAGATTGGTTTGCAGTCGTATCCAATTAAGACAGACACAAGTCGCGTGGCTGCCGTTTTTCTTTTAGGAGGCGCTTGTTAATTACCCTTTGAGCAGTTTCAATGGGCGGCTAGATGCGCTGGATATGTTAATAGGTTTTATTTATTCGTTTCGTTATGCGCGCAAGCACCGTATTTTTCATTGACAAAGCGATGCATTTACCTCTCCGGTGTTGGGCAGGCATCAATCCAAGACAAGGCAAATACCGCTAGTGCTTTTCTAACTAAGGCTAAACTTAAAGCTCATCAACGGTGCAAGGTGCAGTCACTTTTCTGACATGATCGTGGGGCAACTTGCATTGAAGAAAAACCATCGTAGCATGATTACCTGATAGTGTGACATGGAAGTCGCTTTGAATGCTTTTGCAATTGAGAGGAAAAGTAGCTGCTTTCTCCCTGCTGATCACCTCTGGCCCTCTGAACTACGCATAATTGCGAAATTTAATCAATGGGTTCAAGTTCCATCGAAAATGCAAGCTGAAATATCAGCATAATGGGACTTTTATGCCCACCATGCTTTCAGAAAATGTTTGCTTTTTTTATTCATGCCGCCCACCCTGCGCGCTACTAGCAATCTTGACTGCTTGCAGACGCCGCGTAGGCTTTGCTTACACCTTTGAAAGAAACACATTGTGGACAATTCATTCGCTTGCGAAAAACTCTTCTGGCTTCTTCGCTTGCCATTTTGCACAGCTGCAGTGATATGAGTGCACTGGAAACGTCGAGACCCAACCACCAGATGACCGACCACCATGCATGCACCGACGTCATCCTATCGTCATGTTGGTGAACCATCACACTGAGGAGCTGCGTCTATGATGTCCCATGCAAGCTATCTATAGGACAAAAGCTTTTTTTTCCTTCGTGAGCTTCGCATTTGTTGACACTCAGTCACACTTCCTCAAGCTTCCCAGGACTACAAACACTTGCTTTCGCCGGCGTCAAGAGCTTGAGGCCATGATATGCCGAAATGAAAGCGACTTTTGCTTTTGCCACCTGCGTGAGACGCACCGAATGCTCACATTCTATGAAACCTCCTGTGACAAAGCGAATACTTCGCTTTTGCCACACCTTTCTTAGCGCGCGTGCTTCGACGTAGTTTTCTGCGCGTAGTGTACCAGCTGTGCCAAGACTCAGCCATTGTCTTTTCTCAACTTCTACTCTTGAGACATACCTTTCGGCTTTACTTCAATAAATTCTTGCTTACTTCGGCGCCGCTTTCAACGTGCCAAGCACCATCTTCGTCAAGGACTGCGGCATTCTGCTTTCTCAGCTTCGTCCCTTGCGACAAACCACTCGCTTCAGCGGACAAGATTCTTTCTCGGCTTCCGTGCTGCGACAATGCTTTCAACGTGCAGTGCCAAGCTTACCAAGATTCAAGCGTGTTTGTCTTATTTTTGTCTCAAGGTTCCTCGTCTAGGTCTTCCGGAAGCTCTTCTAGATCTTCTGGAAGCTCGTCAAGCTCTTCCAGAGGTTCCTCCGGTTCATCTTCGTCTTCCGGTTCGATGTTTTCCTCACTGTTCAGACGACCGGGAGGCAGCAAGAAGCCGTCAAAGCCGAAGCCCCCCGGACCCATATATGTCACCAGAAGGCCCGCTCCAGCCCCTACCCCGAGGCCTGCCCCTACCCCGAGGCCTGCCCCTACCCCGAGGCCTGCCCCTTATCCCACGATGAAACCCGCGCCGTACCCAACGCAGCCACCTCCCAGGCCAGCACCAAGTGCCCCGTCCTACCCAGGACATGGTGGTTCCTATCCGAACGTACCAGGCCACCGGCCGCAGACTCCGAGCGCGCCACCAATGGAGACTGGAAAAATAGTTCCTGGACAAGTCAATCCCGTACAGCAACCAGGCGGCGGCCAACACCCTCCGGGATTCAAGCCGATGCCCCCTAGCGCTCCTCCTGCGGAGCCCGGATACCCGGGCGGAAGACCTTCAGCACCTGGATATCCAACCGGAAGCTATCCCGGTTACCCTGGCGGTCAGTATCCGGGCCAGGGTCAGCCAGGCCGCCCGCCGAGTCAGTATCCCGGCCAGGGCCAACCAGGTTATCCTGGCACCGGTCAAGGTCAACCAGGCTACCCCGGTGGTCAGTATCCGGGTCAGGGTCAGCCAGGCCGCCCTCCGAGCCAGTATCCTGGACAGAACCAACCCGGTTATCCTGGCACCGGTCAAGGTCAACCAGGCTACCCCGGTGGTCAATATCCAGGGCAAGGACAAGCTCAGCCCGGGTATCCCGGTGGTCGATATCCTGCACCGGGCCAACCTGGTTACCCTTATCCATCAGGTGGCCAGTATCCAGGCCAGGGAAGACCCGGCTATCCTTCCGCACAATACCCGGGTCAGGGTCAGGGCTACCCTGGAGGTTATTACCCGGGAGGTCACTACCCTGGCGGGGGAGGCTACCCTGGTGGTCAATATCCAGGCGTCTACCCAGGCGGTTACCCTTCAGCACCCAAGAAGCCCGGAGGACTTCTAGGACAGCTTCTGGGCGGGAGCAGTGGCCTCGGTGGCAGTAAGAAACGTCCGGGTCACGTGTTCGCACCTACGCACCCTCTCTATGGTGGCATGCCAGTAGCCACAGCGTATGGTGTGCAAAATAGTCTCAAGCGCAAAGGCATCAAACAAAGCGATATTACCAAGGTCGTTGGGGCTGCGCTGCTGTACAAGACGCTGCGTCACCGCAGGAAGAGGTGGAAGCCCAAGTTCTTCGGCGGTTACTACGGTGGTTACTACGGCTCTAGCTACTACTACTACGGCGGTCGACGCTATTACGGCTCCTCTTACAACCGCTATCGCAACCGGACCACTCTCGACAACGCAACCGCTGCTGGGATCGACAGCGTCCCTGACAACGCCACCTACATAGGTAACATGGCTATAATTACGGGACCGGTCTTTTACATTACGTGCAACCTCAATAGGTGTATCATATTTTGTCGCGACGTTGTGTTGCGCGACATGGCGTACGATTGGTTAAATGGCTACCGCCTGAAGCAGTGATGTACCTACCTTGCGATGCAGAGTTATGCACGTAAAATAATGCTCTTAATTTTGCTACCTGCGTGACGCGAGGAAGACTGGAGCGCGCGTTAACTTCGCGTTAGAGCTTCGTCGGTGTATCCGGCAGTAAATAAAAAAAGAGCCAGGACTCAGAAAAATTTAGAACGATCACGCGAGACGTAGTAATGAAGATATGTGCAAATAAAAGTGGGTACTACATGAAGGACGTAACTTTTGCTTCAGAACAATAAGTCAGTAGCGTTATTCCGACATTCCTTCTACTATAACAGGCTTTCAACACGTCTTTACAATAGCACATATTCACTTGGTTTAGATGCGTGCACGCACCGCATAACTTAAATGTAGTAAACAATGTCAGCGAAACACCAGGAACGTGTTCTCAAAGTATCGGCTAACGAGTACTCAAAGAAAATGTAAACATCGACATTCGTCGACCCATGAGGGCATGCATCTCACTCTTCGTTGTGATACAGGCAACCACAAAAGAATAGGAATACAGAACCCCATTCTCAATCACAAAAGAAAAAGAAAACAGCTTCATGTCACAAGATACTCTAGTGAAAAAAAAAAACTCGGTTACTATTTTGGTTTCATTGTTTTGTGTGTACTTTTCATTTGTCTTGTATTTTTTCGTTGTTCGACTCTTTTACTTGCAGGCATGGTGACGTCTGTCACAAATGTCACGAGCCTAAGTGACAGCCAGGTAAACTTCGCGGCTGCATTTTCACTTCAATAATGCAACTGCTAATTGTTAGCAGAATGATGGGGCACTATCTGCAGTTGTCAAACCCGATGCTGTCTGTCGCGAAGGCCAATGCCCGGGTCCCTAAAGTGCGAAGCACTTTAGTTACCCGGGCTGTCGGCGGCGTCCGTCATGATCACGCTCACAAACAAGTGCTCAAAACAGGGTCGAAACAAGTGCACAATTGATCAAAACCGGTTCGAAATAAACTAACATCATTAAGAATAACTTAAAAGACAGGAATAATCAAGCATTAAGCGCATTCATTAACAGAAATTCGTTAAAATTCTTTTAATTATCATCGGCAAAGGCTTCGGCTCCATGTGCGTGGTGGTTGGACTCCATGTGCGTGGCGGTTTCCCACCAGTTGTGCCTTAGCACAGGTGTCAAAACGGATTATGGATTGCTAAACACAAGATAAACACAGGACAAAACAAGATAAACACAAGGGAAACGCCGGTGAATCACTGCTCCGCACTTTCACGTTGAGTGGAACTGCATTACCGCCGAGTTTACCATTGCATTAGCGCATCACTGCTTCGCACTTCCCCAGGTTTCACGTTAGTGGAGCTGAATTAGCGCTGGATTTGAATTTAAAAGAGACTCAAGTCGGCTGCATTCAATGCGTCGGGGCAACCTACTCCGGGCGTTCTTTTTGACCCCCTGTTCCTTCTCACGCGCCGGCCCGCAGAGGAGTGTCGCTACAAGAAGGAGCCTTGGGAGGAGTGCGACCGTGCCACCAACACCCAGAAGCGCAAGCTCATCCTCAAGCGCGGCAGCGGCAAGTGCGAGCCCACCAAGGAGCTCACCAGGAACTGCAAGAAAGGTGAGCTCGTGTCGCTTTCTGTTAATGGGAGGGTGGTTCTTTTTCCTTCGTGAAAGGGTCCGTATACCTTTAGCGTATACACATACCGCACTAAATTTCCCCAATGTAAAGATACTTAGCGCCGAATTCACGAAGTTTTTCTTTCGTAAGTACTCTCTGCCATTGGCCAAACGCCTTCGCTCATAATATGTCCAGGATCAGGATTGGCTGAAATTTTCTCGTACGAGCAATTTTAGCGCAAGAACGGTTTGTGATTTCGGGCCCTGTTTGTTGTTGTTGTTGTTGTTGTTGTTGTTGTTGTTGTTGTTGTTGTTGTTGTTGTTGTTGTTGTTGTTGTTGTTGTTGTTGTTGTTGTTGTTGTTGTTGTTGTTGTTGTTGTTGTTGTTTTGTGGGTGCTTTCCCGACCGACGTAAAGACGGAAGCTCGTACTCGAAGTTGAAAGCGGTACGCTACAAAGACCTGATGATGACGATGATGATGATAAGTGGTTCTTGAGGGAAAGGGAAAGGTTGGCGCTATCTTCTGCAGCCCTTGAGGGAGCACGGCTCAGCGCCAAAGACCTCGTGAAAAGCACGATTTTGCTCAACAGAAACTAAAAAATTAAGGAGCCTCGAATAATTTACAACGTAAGACTTTTGAGCTTGGCAGAGGAGGTTAATTGTTGAGTGCCCGACGGCGTTGCAACATACTGTGACTCGAGCGAGCACAACCACTCTCATAGACAGCCCATCACAAATTGAAGCATTCGTTTGCGCCTTTTTATACGGTGTGCTTTTTTTTTACTATACAGATTTTCTTTTATTAACAGGCTACTAGCCTAGCGAACGTGGCATTTTTGAAGATCAGTTGCTATGTCGGAGAGACATACATTGCAGCTCATAACGTGTGCTTGAAAGGCTAAGTATCAAAAATTCCTTATATTAGAACCTCGGGGGCAATTGCTTTTATGGCAGACTTGAAGGCAGACATATCTTAATGCCCTCCCCCTCACCCACCCCGCCGCATTTTTGAAACAATCTTGAAAATCGCAATTAATTCGGCCATATATTCATCATAAAATTTCAGCACTCACCTCAGGCAATATCTAAGCCGAGCGCTCCATGCAGTAGCGCCCGAAAAGCAGCCCCCTATTACGTCATCCGGAAACACCCCGCGGCTAAATGCGTGACGTAGTTTAAATTCTGGCACGTTGCGGCATGTACTGATACGGCGCGTCGCGGCAGATGCGCGCCAGGCATAACGTGGCCGGTACGAGAATGAGATGACGATTCATAAACGATGACCACGGTATATAACCACGACAACCACAAGAGGACAATGGGATGACGACCAGCGTATGAAGACAACTGCATCACGTAGACGGCATGACGACGCTCGCTTGACAAAGCAGGAGTGACGACGATAGGACGACCACGACGGCAGGCATCACGAGGGCGGCGTGACAGCAAATGCACGACGACTGTACGATGAAGACGGCGTGAGGAGAAATAAAACAAATTAACGCTAAACAAGAGCAACCGAAAACAGGACGACTCTATAAAAGCTCAGGACACGCTATGCGATGCCGCATAAAAACTAGCAAGCAAAATAACAGTGCAGGGCACGAAAAAAAAATAATAAAAAGCCAACAGATCCCACGCCATATGGGAATGGATGTTATGCGAAGCAGTGTGCGGGGAGCCTACCAAGTTAACGAAACGACCATGAGAGCACCAAGACGTAGGCGGCTCCTTCATGATCTACATGACACGCATGTCATGACATTCATGTCATGAGTCTTCAGGAGTCCCTTTAGCCATACCAAGAGACTTTAGGGCGAAATCCTTAGTCATACTCACGACTATGACTTCTACCACCATCCTTTAGTGTTTCCTTCACTTAGTACCCACGTCCGAACCCATTTCAGTGTTTTTGAGTGTTAATATTTTTTCGATGAGTCATTGTCATTTTCACTCAGTCATGCTCCTGACTATTACTTCTACCACCTTCCTTAGTCTTTTCCTTCACATAGTACCCCATCCGAACCCATTCGAGTGGTTTTTGAGTGCTATACTTTTTTCGCTGATTCATTGTCATTTTGCTGAGTCATGCTCATGACTATGACTTCTACAATCATGCTTTAGTGTTTCCTTCATTTAGTACCCACGTCAGAACCCATTTCAGTGGCTTTTGAGTGTTAATCTTTTTTCGCTGAGTCATTGTCATTTTGCTGAGTCATGCTCATGACTGATTTCTACCATCATCATTGAGTGTTTCCTTCACTTAGTGTCCACATCCGAACCCATTCCAGTGATTTTTGAGTGTTAATATTTTTTTCGCTGAGTCATTGTCATTTTTTCTGAGTCACACTCATGACTATGACTTTTACCAGCATCCTGTAGTGTTTCCTTCACTTAGTCCCCACGTGCGAACCCATTTCAGTGGTTTCTGAGTGTTAATTTTTTTTCGCTGTGTCATTGCCATGACCTATATGACACGCACGTCATGACATATATGTCGTGACCTCTCACTTGTGTTCGTCATACACTCCTGCCACACTATACCAATTTTGGTACCTACCAAGTTAACGTAACGACCATGAGAGCACCAAGACGTAGGCGGCTGTTTCATGACCTACATGACACGCATGTCATGACATGAATGTCATGACATAGCACTAATGTTCGTCATATACTCTTGTCATAGTATGCCAGGTTTGGTACATACCAAGTTAACGAAACGACCATGAGAACACGAAGTCCTAGGCGGCTAGATAGATAGATAGATAGATAGATAGATAGATAGATAGATAGATAGATAGATAGATAGATAGATAGATAGATAGATAGATAGATAGATAGATAGATAGATAGATAGATAGATAGATAGATAGATAGATAGATAGATAGATAGATAGATACTGTCAAAGTAGCAAATTTCCCCTAAGAAATGCTTCGCATTTAAAATAAAAAAAAATTGCTCAACGGTTTGAGCACACTGTAATAGACACACTTTGCTAAAACATTATGGGGTCTTACGTGTCAAAACCACGGTCTGTTTATGAGGCACGCCCTAGTTCGGGACTGCGGTATGATTTTCTCCGCCTGGCGTTTTAGAGCGCAGCTTTTAGGCGCCCGTTCCTGCGGCGGGCGCCGGCGTCGGCATACCCGAGCGAACGAGCGCAGCGAAATACGAAAATGTGAAAAGCGGCGAGAACGAAGAGCCGCGAGGAGGATGCCGCGGAACCATGAGGCGGAAAGCGGAGGAGGAGGAGAGTATGGCGAAAGCGTGAGAAGAAAAGCGTAGTGCGGCGGCGGCGGCTACGAGATGGCGCCAGAGTAGCCCGCGTCGTCTATAGGCAGGTCTGTCGGCGGCGGCTGCTGTGAATCGCGCACACGCGTCATCCACGCACAGGCTGTCGCGATCTCCGGGTTAGCGAGGACACTTCGCTAACCCGGAGATCACACTTCGCTCCGTTTGCAGCGTTCCGCACGAGACAGATTGTCCGAGCCAGCCAATATATCGCGCAATGAAAACACGAATAGAGCTGCGCTAAAATGTCGCATTAGGGAGTATCGTAATCGTCGGTGAAGTTTTTTTTTTTTAACCTGCACCCAATGAACGGTAGACGAGCATTTCGGATTCCGCTTCCATCGGAAGGCAGCCGCGCAAGCCGTCATCGAACCCTCGACCTCGTGCTCATCAGCGCGACGCCATAGCCACTGAGCTACCGCGGTGGGTGACTACACATGTTACTGACACCGACAGCTCCGATATGTCCTTACCCGCGTATATTAGTAGAGTACTGCATTATTGTTCTCGCGTTCATTTTCATCAAGCTCGAGGTCATCGCTCGGAATCAATTATACGATGGCGAGGACTCGACACTTCCGGAACGGACGGGCTGGCAGAGGGGAATACGCCATGGCGGTGGCTTCGCCGAATGCACCGAAGGGATCGATTTTCCAATTACATCGCAATCACGACGCTCTCTCGCTCCGCACGGGCGAACTAGTGCGCTGCTTATGCCTTCGCTCTGCTCGGCGCAACTGACACGTGACCGCAGCCACGCAGCGAGCGTCACCGTTGAAATAATGCAGGGGACTGCGGAGCGAAGTTGGAAGTTGTAAATTTGCGGCGCTGGCGCGCGACCGGTTCCGCGCGATAACGCCGTCCTTGCCTGCGCAATTATCTACGCAGTGTTGCGGAATGGCAATGCACGCAGCGTGTAATCCGACACTGTAGCGTCAGCTCGCGTGCACTTCCCGAAAGAATATACGTTTGTATTAGATAATTTCGGTGACGTTGCGCTCAAGTGCGTCCTCAAGGACAAGCTGTAGTACTCGCGAGACCAGGATTTGATTTCAACTCTCTGCCAATAGAGCTCCTTTCGCTGTCAGTACGCGGAGTGAATGTTATTTTTTTTTAGTACGGGTAACTGCTTCTGTGACAGCGCACTCTATTTCGTTGAGTGTGCGTGTAATACCTCCTCCTCCCCCCCTTCCCGGCCATCCCACTTTCTGCACTTTCTCTCTGATTAGGCACAAGCGGAATAGGCGTACGCTTTATAGACATAGAAGGGTAATTAGGAGGGGGGGGGGGGGCGGAGTGCTCGAAATATGCAATTACCCTCTCCCATACAATAGTTATCTATACTAATTGGCATCTCCCGCTTCCGCCTTCCCCCTATAACCACTTAGGCCGAATTGTCATCCGTATAATGAAGTGTCAACTCACTCAAGACCAACACTCCTATGTTTCCAGAGTGTTTTCATTTCAAATAGAATGTGGGGTTGAGTAGTGCATGCAATCTGTCAGCTAGTGAGCGGCACGGTTGTGCTCTAAAGTGAAACTAAAAAGAAAACTGAAAGTGCATGTGCCTGCCCCCCATTAAATTAAATTAAAGCTATGACGTTCACGGGTTCCCAAGTGATGTTGTCACCACTACGCCAAAGATCTCAAAAGAACCTGCTGGTGGGCGAGTCGATTGACACTTCAGGAAGCCAAAGTGCTGTCGTGTCTTCTGTTCTATGTGACCGTTTTATTTGCGTTTTAATGGCTTCCTTAATACTCAGATGTCTCACATTGCGCGAAATTCGAGTCATAACGTGTGGTTAGGAATTGAGGTGTGTATTCTTACGTATGCACGTCTTAACGCTAAATCCACGCACACTTAAACGTATTCTGATAAATATTCAAAATTGCGTAAGCTCAATTCGCTTCACTTTGTTGATGGTATTATAGCAAAGAGCTTCATTCGCTTCGTTAATTGTAGACGTCTACTTTGTATGTAAAGTGCATTGAATATCAAACCTAAGTCTCTGTTATCAATGTAGAATCCTCCTTTTCCAAATACTCCCATAATCCGGCACTTGAGACAGAGATGACGCACGTTTTAGTCTTCAGGCTGTTTACTGTCTGCATTTAAATTATTCCGAATTCCAATGAAATGTTCATCAGGTGCGTGGCGTTCACCTGCTTCGTTTTAAAAAATCGGCGTCATTTTTTTTTCTCGCTGTTATTCTGTATGCTGCCTTCTGTTATAGCTCTTACACGAAGCATTGAAATAGTCCTCAAATAAGCCACGTCATTTGCATATTTCGACCGAGTGCCGTCGGCAGACTGAATCATGTTTAGTGAACGTATTGATCTTCTGATTATTCACTTCGCGTTCTTTCTATTTCTTTCTTCCTAACGCTGCTTGCAGTGCCATCATCAAGTAAGTATCTTTTGCCGTGTTCCCAAAGTAGTTTCATCCTTACAAAGATACACTAAGTACGAAAAGCATAAGCATTTTCATGACGAAGGGCAAACTAACGTCACAAAAAAAGAAAGAAAAACATGCTGCTTTTTTTTTTTTTTTTTTGAAGTCCAAAGGTGTACCTTTATCAAAGCACACAGATCCCTTCGTGCCGATTTGTGGGTGATAAAAACGAAAAAGAATAAAGAAAGAAGCTCGCCTGCGCTATTTTTGAAGCCAGTCGGTGGGGGCAAAATACGCTCGAATCGCATCGTTATTTGGTCAAGGACTTTATAAAACCTGTTTCAATCATGCGTTCAAATCGTGTGGCGAATGGGCGTATGTTTATCTCCAAGTTTCTTTCAGCGGCCTCTTCGTCCTGCCACACTCGTTTTGGCTTGTGAGAGACAAATTGTTTTCAACTGAATCCGTTAATCCAAATGAGCAAATCCCTGTTATGTCCAAGACCTATCAGACTGACATACGAGAATTCGTACACATGTTTCGAGGTGCGCGCATAGTCAAAGATCCTTTACCTTCACAGCACTTGACCGTTAGCACTGAGCTTTCGCATAAATTGGACTTATTCAGCGTTCTTGCGAACGTACGAACACACTTTATCATACTTGAAGGGTCGCAGATGGCACGTTTACGTTCTCACAGATGACAATTTATGAAAATTCTACGACAGCAGACTGCTTTAAGCCACCACCTACAGCGCTCACACCCGGATGAACGTGTAGCCAAGGGATCGTACCCTATACACCACCTCTGCCCGTGCTTCTATTTCACCGCCGTAGTTCTCTTATTGCTCAAGTTACGCATATGCTGTGTTAATGTCGCACATCGCATTGCTGTTAGAATGTCCAACTTCCCGCAGAGGTCGCCGTGTGCTGCTGAGCAAGATTGAACAGCTTAATGTTAGTCTCCGGGGCGAAGTGGAACCCCAGGGCCTCCCCTCTGTATCCGCCAGTGCTCTGAGCAAAGGTTGTCAGATACTACATTCCTGGAACTTAAAGCAGGTCACGTCAGTTTTACTTCTTCGTACAACAACATTACTGCTACAACTTGGATTTTTTTTTTTAGATATGAAGAACAAACGATGTGACGCAGTTAATAAATTCGCAGATTCCTGACATACTAAATGATCATTCTCCGCTACCCTATAATATTCAAGAAACTTCGTGTTCCCTCGTGTTCGGAAGGCGACAGAACTTGTAATCTTTAGATGGTTAGTCTTTATGCGTCTTTCTCAGGGTGCCAGTTTCTCACATTCTATGTGCTTAACTACTTTGCAATATTGAAATGTTGGGTTGAACAGTTCTTAATGCCTGTTCTCTTTTACGTATATTGTATGCAACACCATTGTGTACCAACGCCTATATTCGCCATGCCTTGGCAACGTTCTCTGTGTTATACTGGCGGCGTGGCCCTGTGTTATCACGACGCTCGGAGGCGAGCTCGGTGCATTGTTGCCCCAGCTCCACGACAGTCATGCAATGACACGTATTTACCAAACCTGAATCTAGGCCAGTGTTCTAAACCTAAATATTAGCTGCTCCTGCGCGTAGCTGTTGCGAGTTGTATGAGAAGCAGCCTCGCTTCCGCGCTCGTCGCCTTCCAAGAGCAGACCGCGCATCGTGCCCAGTTTTTACAGCTCTCCAACGTAGTTCTGACGGGAAGCGTTTCCTCATTAGCTCCTATCTAAATACTTGGAAGCTAAGAAATCGTTTTTTTCTGAGCATCCACTGCGTAAAATTTTATGAGGTACCTTGCATTTCGAAGAAAACGGGAAACCATCACTCTCTGCGAAACGGATGTTTTTATTATTATTATTATTATTATTATTATTATTATTATTATTATTATTATTATTATTATTATTATTATTATTATTATTATTATTATTATTATTATTATTATTAACTGTATGCAAGGAGTAGTCGGTGCCTGCTAGACGGCGCCGGCTAATCCTTTTCTCCTAATTCATAGATGAGGTAAAAAAAAACTTCTAAAACAGAAAAGAGCAAAGACAATAATGACAACCGTTCTAAAGTTCACATACACGCAACAAAAAAAAACAATTGTTTCTGACCAGTTCACAATAGTTGGAGTGTTCATGTTGACGTACACACAGCGCCCTCGTTGGAGGAAAGCACAGCGCACTGATACACATTATTAGATTCATTTTTTTAAAACAAAAATTGCTGAAAATCACAAAATTTAGGAAAACTGAAGCGTCCAAGTTTTCAACTTGGTTCATTGTTCTTGCAGTATGTGTTTTACACTAACAGGAACAAGAAGAACACTGACTAGAAACGAAGGCACAGACTTCGTTTGTCAGTTTGTCAAGAAGCGCTTGTCAATTTGTGTCTTCGTTCCTCTAGTCAGTGTTCCTCTTGCGATTGCTTCCAATATACATTCCGTCATTGCCCATAAGCTAAATGCGGTAAAAAAGTTTCTAAATAAACTCTAAAAAATGGCATTAGTGTGTGCACCGTATATAATGCAAGAGCAATGAACGTACACCTGTTAGCCCTCGCTCTGTTACCGCTCTGTAACTCGGCAATCAAAAGTGATAATAATTATGTAAAGTACACCTACTGAGAAACCTAAATCGGACAAAATTGATGTAATATTTGAAATGTACGATTACATTGTAGAACTATCGCAACACCCTCGTAAGCATTGAAAAACATTTCTCGTGAGGTGCAAATTTTTCATATAGCGTTTGTCCGCTTTAGATGATCTAACAGATGTAGTTTACACAACTGCGATGTCTGTTTTCGGAGCAGATCGAGTTGCGGACTTCTAAACTTCGTGCTTGCTTGTTGTTTTCTAACACACCGATTTTCCGCACTTTTTATAGAAACGCCTGAGGCTATAAATAAGGATTTGGCAGACCACAGTTGGTTGAATTTGACTTCTCTCGTCAAGCGCAGCAAATTTCCCTCAAATCGGTTGAGTGGTCGTTTAATGAAGACTGTTCGAGTGTATTTGAATGCGAAAATGAGAATTGGCCCAGAGGTAAAGCTTTCTCTTAACGTCTCTCAAACGCGGAAGCTGTCTCACATAGTCACCGCAGGAGCGATTTCAACCCAATTTACCGCGTTCAAGAGAAAAAGTGAACCTCAAGGCAGTATTGAGAGTAGATTTTTGGGGGCTCTGTATATGCAGCCAGACCTCGATATTACGAACACCGATTTTAATTAATTCGCTAAACTTATCGAATCTAGCCCGCCTATGCAATAAGGTGGGCTAGTGGGCCCGTATGTGTAAATAAAAAATAAATGAACTCTACATGTCTTGATGCTGGCGCCTTGACGAAGATAAGTGCCCTTGTCTAAACATGGCCTCCAAAAACATTCCTTCCAGCACATTTTGCTGCTAATAGCTTATGGGCTGTGAGATTAAGCGTACCCGCGGGCCTGGACAGGAGTCCGAACGCGACAGGTCAACTTAAGTGGCAGGCCTGCATCATTTTTTTTTTTTTTTACGTTGCAATGAGCTTTGCGCCAGCGCGTGTCCCCTGGAGAACTGATGGACTCCACAACTCGAGCGGCCTCTGGTGTGATGATGCTACACCGATGCTGCTGCCGCTACAATCTGAACAAACTTTACATATGCTCACGTTGCGCACTTGCAATCACGAGCAAAAATTTTGGAGACCAGGGGTTACGCATAGCCCCCTCCTCCCGTCGTAGCAGCGATAGTAGCGCGCCTATCGGCCATGTTTCCAATATTGGCCTGTCAGTTTGGCTCTCTCGCTCACGCACTAGCTAAGGCTTCCATTTCTGAGTGTCCTATCCATTTTCATTGCTGTGTTTCATCTGTATCGCTTGTACTTATGTAAAATAGATACAATAGAGACACGCCAAAGAATCCGCCCTCTTTCAATTTCCGCTATCAGTTCGTCTCTCTTTTACAATCAGTGACGGTTTGGTGCGAGCGCTATATCTAATGGGCAGCGCACTTCGATTTGTGCTTGATGCTTCACTATCATCATCACATGATGCACAGTCGATCAGAGTTGGCTGCCCCTTTACAGGTCGCCCTATATATATATATATATATATATATATATAGTAAACAGCCTCCACTCGGCTCTTCACGGGATGTGCTTGAGTGTCCACTTATGTGTCCAGAAGAAATGGCGAAAAGGACCGGATCAACTTTCATTTTCAGCCTTGAAAGCAGCACCCCGGTTCTTTCGTCTTGTGGGAACCTTATTACAGTCTTATATTGAACACCCTACACGACCGTGGTGATTTTCAGATATTGATTTACAAACTTTGTTCGCCGATAATGCGAGTTTTCTGTTTTCGCTCCGAAATGGCAATTGGCCTCGCCTTCCTTTGTTGGATGTTTCACTGGCTGCGAACCCTTCGAACCACTGCACTTATCGTAATTGTCCAGTCAATTACCCTGTCGGTATCGTCTGTATTTTTTCTTCATTGTTGGGAGGATATGAGTATTGTATTAAGCGGCCGCTGCTTCTGATTTCTTGTTAGAAACGAAACGAACTAAGATTGGCCCAGGAAAGATACCAAAGTGAAGTCTTAGGTGCTTGCGTCAACAGTCCTAAAAACGTCACAATCACTATATACCATTGGGCTTACCATCCGGTCCAGCGGTTTGGCAACGTATATTTTGTACATCTCAAAGACAACTTCAACATCAAGATAAGAAAGAGCTACATTCTTTTTATTGTTACCATACCCGACAAATATTTGACCGAAATTATGTTGCCAGCAGGCTGAATGCAACCGATTATCTCGTCGGCATTCTACATTCTATGAGCATCTATACACAATTCTAGCCAAACTTACAGGCAAGCTGAGAATTGAAGCGCTGGTTCCGATATAGCCTATGATGCAAGGCGCGTGATCATGGTGGCGCTGCTTTCAAACAGAATTGGCTTCGAAAGTCCTCTGTTTAGTATTTTTTGCTTCAGTAAAAAATTCCATTAAAAAACTTGCGTCTTCGCCACAAGGTTCACATGCCAGACAGAACGGAGCCGCTCGTCGCAAGTCAATCACTCGATCTTTGCGGGGACAGCGAGACTTTTGCGGGACATGCTTACGCATGCGTATCGTGGTTGTGGAACATCAGATGGAGTAGTATGTGCACCATGAGGCGTCATGTACAGGCGAAAGCAATTTTTGGCCTTTCCTGTCAGCCGTTAGCCCACATGAGTACAAGAGCAAAACACAGTGGCTCCAGGCGAACGCGCATGCCGGATCTTACAAGACACGCTCAGTTCAGTTAAGTTTCCTCAAGGACCCGCTTTCAGGGATATTGCATAAGGGGGCGGGGTACAACAAAATTGGTGCAAATGAAAACAAATTTCTAGAAACTTTGCACAAGCTGGTTTGCCACTCTTAAAAGTAACGACGAACACACGATGACACACGTATCATGAGCAAGGCAGTCTTAGTCAATCGCAACGTGGGCACCGAGGCTGAAAATGTCGATGTTCGTGCACGTGGGCGTGGGCGCGGAACTTAATGCTGATAGCTTGTTGGGTAAGATATGCGCGACAAGGGTGCGTTGTGCGGAGTCGTCACTTCTTCCATGGAAAGAGACGCTACCATCATCATGTCATTCTGCTGCTAGATCTCGGGCAGCGGCCGCCAGTTCCATATAATATTCTTCACAAGCCGCGTCCGCCCAGCTCTCCGTCGAGCGCCCTGCAACTAGCAGGAGGACCTCCAGAAAGGCCGACAGATACGATGCTTGAATAAGGGTATCACTGAAAAAAAAACACATGTAGCAGAGACTAGCGATGCCGCAATGAAAAGATGTGGCGTTGCATCACGCTGCCGCTGCACATCAGCGAAATGCAACCCCGTATTCCCCCCAACTCCTCTACCCAATAACATCTTATATCATCTGAGAAAAACGGGTTTTTGTATGGGATCCTATATGTTTCATATCGGATTATGGGATATGATAGTTCAGGGGCATATGGATTTTTCAGCATGGCCATGGGGTTAAGAATAGCATTATAGGCCCACTGGTTATGAAACGTTAACTGACGATAGCAGTAAGATATAACAATGTGTACTGGCTTTCCTGTGCCTAGAGTTTCTCGAAACATCGCCTCCACATACACGGGCATTCATTGATCCCGTTGCCATCGGCGCATGCAGCTAGAAAACCTAGCTACCGCGTGCGCAAGGCACCTCGCTATCCGTTCCGAACTAGCCAAGCTTTCGGTAGAATCTTAAATACTGGGGTTTTACGTGCCAAAACGACGATCTGATTATGAGGCACGTCGTAGTGCAGGATTGCGGATTCATTTTGGCCACCTGGGGTTCTTTATCTTTCACTTATATCGAAGTGCACGAACGTACTTGCATTTGGCACCTATCGAAATGCGGCCGCCACCACGGTGATCGAACATGTGACCTCGGCAGCGCAAAGCCGTAAGCACTGACCAACCGCGGCAGGTCCCTATAGTTTCAGACTGCACCATTCGGTGCGCATTTCAATCCTGTCTAGAATCTCCCGATGCAAAGCTGACCTGAAGCGCTTCTCTGTCAAATTACGCCGTATTCTCGAATTCGCCATCTCTTCAGCTCTGATTGGCCCAAGGGGCTGCTACTGCCTTACCGATTGGCTCGTTATGCCGCCATTTCAAAATCTGACAGTATGACCGCCGGGGGGTCATACTCGCATTCTGAAGAAGGCGCTCAGCAGGACGACGAAGATGGCGATTGAAGAAGCACGTTCGTGGCTGTCGTTATTCGGTCATCTTGGCTGTGACTTCTCGGTAAATATTTTGTAAATTTAATTTTGCCTACGCTCTACGTACGTCACGTTATGACGGTATTTGACAGTGTCCTGAATGGCAACCCTACTCTTTCGGCTATGGCTACACGGCAGTCGCCTTTACAAAGTATTCGCATTTGGATGGGCGACAACGTATGACAGCTGTAGTCTCGGGCACATCCTCGACACAATACGCGAATGGGCATATGGGTAACCCGTGCTGCAGCCAACAACGCAAAGAGAGGGCGAGAGCGGACGAGACCAGACGAATCGCTGTCTTGCAACGTGATTTTATTGCAACACAGTGCAAAAATATATACAAGCTTCTTGAGCACATTCTTTGTGACCGTTTATGGTGCGTGCACAGAGACCATCGCTCGCGACTGTGCTGGCTCGTGTTGATGGTCGAGGGGTTGCTGACATTTTTGGAATCTCCACCTTACCAGTTGTCGCATCAGAGGGTGACGAAGACATTGTTGCACTCCGTGAGGGCAGAAAACTTGCACACACGGCTTTATTGCTGACTGATATTAAGTTGTGCCAACGTCTGTACTGCACTGCTGCGGTGTTTCTCTGCCTAATCTTATTTTTGCCTCCGTCGTACCCACTATAGCTGGGAAACTGAATTATCTGTTCTGCTTGACTCCCCCAACTGCCTCCTCCATTTCATCTTTCTCCTGTCTCTTTAACGTGTGTAATGTTATGTTGTTCTCTTCCTCGGCAGCGTGCCGTTACGAGAAGGGCGCGTGGAATGCCTGCAACGTGACGGCCAACACGCGCACCCGGGTGGACAAGCTCAAACCAAGAAGCGACCCCACATGCGAGCCTAACCGCACCGTCACCAAGAAGTGCAAGTCCGGTGAGTTGAGAATGATGATAATTTCGGAAACTCTGGTGCATGCTGACAGTGGTGGAATAATTGGCCAAGGATCGGGCGCGTGAGCGAGCAGAATTTGAGTGGCCTGTATAGCCGAAAGTGACAGCTGCATGCATACAGTGATGTGATTGCTGCCCCAATTGCTCCAAACTGCTCCAAAAGGTCAATCCGGCTACATCCCGATACATTTCCGATAATGTGCTCCAAACCTGCTCCAAAAGGTGTTCTCTGTTATATTTAAAAACCAACTAATCTAACAGGCGACATCATTCATCACACGCACTCGTCATGTGTGCACATGGAGGAATGCAGAGGTGGGTGCGAGAGTAGGGCTGCAGCGTGTTTGAAATGTGGTGGCTCCTGCCATTGCTGAAATGGCGCTTTCAAAACTAAGAGGTGAGAGCACACAACTTTCATAGTAGCGCTATATGGAAAAGCGTTCTGCTGGTACAGCAAAGCCTTTACACGATGTGACTTTCCTGTTGTTAGGTCAAGTGGGTGCGTGATGGCTGAAAATTTTGTTAAATGGGAGCAAGTCGCTGCACATGCTACTGAGCTTGTTTCTCTTCGTTGCACTGCTGTCATTTTGCTGTTTTCGGCTGGTGTAGCTTAGCGAGCGAGCATTACACACTCCTAACGTCTTCCGTAGTCGAGTTCCTAAAATTTGTCTCTAGTGTACACTTCTATAGTTCCCGCCATTTTAGTGCCCAGCCTCTTGCAAACTGGAATGCTAAAGTAGAGATTAGAGAGGTTTGTGGTCATAATATCGTCGTGATGCTGTAGTGGTCCTACTATCGTCATCACAGCTTCATCCTCTCATTTCGTCGTCATTACTCCGTCATCATGCATGGGATTCGCATGTTTTAGCGTCACAACTTTTTGTTGAGCTAAATAATTCTTGGTAAAAATGTGCTTGTTTTCCATTAAATTGGGCTCCCTTCTTCTGTAGTCTCTCTTGCTTCTCTCAAAGGCAACTTTTCCACTTGAAAATATGCATTTAGATGCTCCAAAAGCTTGTTTTTTTCTGCTCCAAAACGCACTTTTGGCTGCTCCAAGAAGCTGCTCCAAAATGGCCTTGGCCAATCACATCACTGATTGGACGATATACAGGGTGCTTTTTTAGAAGGTCCAACATTTCAAAAATCTGCCTGTGTCAGATAGCACAAGTCTAATCCTTGATCTAAATTACTCTATTAGTTCTACGAAAAATCTAAATGCCTAATTAAATAATTAACATATTTACCCCAACTAACTTTTTATTTAATTATTTCCAGGGAACTAACTCCGGC
Source organism: Dermacentor silvarum (assembly GCF_013339745.2). Classification (NCBI taxonomy): domain Eukaryota; kingdom Metazoa; phylum Arthropoda; class Arachnida; order Ixodida; family Ixodidae; genus Dermacentor; species Dermacentor silvarum. The sequence goes on from NC_051162.1 coordinate 52,783,636, forward strand.
CCGAGCTCGCTACAGCACTTTCGGTCGAGAGTTGCTTGTAATTTACCTCGCCATCCGTCACTTTCGCCGATATCGTCGAGGGCCGACCCTTTATCATCCTCACGGATCACAAGCCCTTGACGTATGCGCTTTGCAGAGAGTCGTCGACACATACGCCACGAGTAATCCGCGATCTCTCTGTTTACGTCGGAATTATCCACCGACATCCGACACGTCAGCGGCGACGTGAATGTACCTCATACTGGCACCCTGAGCCGTGTGAACGCCGTGACACCACCTGCACGTCTTGTGCCACTCGATGTGCAGACACTCGCCGCACGTCAAGTTAATGATCCTGAGCTCCTTCGAGTGCGCTCATCCAAAACAGCACTGCGGCTGGGCGACATCCGGCTTGATGGTGTCACAGTCGTCTGCGACACTTCTACACTGGCGTCACCATAAAAGGATAGAAAAGAAGAAAAAAAAACGGGAAAACACTTTCTGGTGCGCTTCAATCTAAGTCAAAAAAGAAAAACTCGCTAATGAAAAAAAATAAAACAATTGTGCAGATAGTTCACTGCCCTGAAAATACGTTGCCTGCCCAGGCAGCCGACCAATATACTTGAAAGAATAAAAGAAGCTTCAGTGTACTCTCAAAACAGAACCTCGCCAACTCGTATGTACTACCTATGAGTTTCGCGATAGCTTATCGATTGGAGCGCCATATTAGTCTCAGGTGATTTCAGTGCGGAACTATACGTTTACAGCAGCAGCTGCACACCTATGTAAAATACTAAAGCTTCCTTCAGGCAACACCACCGTGCCGCCTCCTCCCGGTTGACTCGGCCGCAAGAATTCTGCGTCGATGTCATGCGACGCTCTGTGGCGCCTTCTTTCAGTCGACTTGATCACTAAGAGTCACGTGATGACGTCATGTGGTGCTCAGTAGCGCTCATCATACTCTCCCGCCCATCAGCTCCTCAGCACTGTAGTGTTACGCCTTACACGTTTAAGTCACTGCTGAGCAGCGCATGCGTCGTTGGCTAGATTTCACTGGTAAAAGCTGTCTTCGAATCACTCCTGAGCAATCGAGTGTCATCTTGCTGAAGACGGACGGGAGAAGCTTCCGTCTGAGCAACGCTTCGCATGAGAAACAGTGCGATACAGGGTCGTGTCCAGTAAATTCTTCACCATTACGTCGTGTAAAGCTCCATCGTTTCTTGATTTTTTTTAGCTCGTAGGATTTAGCCCGCAGCTTGATTTTGGCCCGTATCCCGTAGCGCTGATGACGTAGCCATTGTTGACCGACGCAGAGGCAAAGCTGGTCTCCCACGCTGACGACTTTATGTATATTAGACCGGTTGCTGCTCATGCCTTTCTTTCATCTGATTCAATGTGAATGAACTAAGCGTCCGGGTGAAGACATTTGTATTCAATCCCCTCGGTTTAACAAGATACGAAATTACCGAAATGATTGCACTGCTGGACGCTCTCAGGCTGTGAACGTGCGCACTTAAAGGAGTAAGCATCGATTGTATTTTTCGTGAAGTGCAGCTTTTTAACCACGCACGCCGGAGCGTATATGACACGCCAGCAGGGACCTTTTCCAACACTGTCTTTGCATAAAAAGAATGCGGCTCTATATCCGCGCTCACTTTGTCGCAGGTCTGGGCTGCCGCTACAACCGCAGCGTCAAGTGGAGCGAGTGCGACGCCCAGACGCAGACCCGGACCAAGACCATGCCGCTGGTGAGCGGCAACAGCGCGTCCTGCGAGAGCCACAAGGTGGTCACGAAGCCGTGTCCGCAGCAACGGGGACCAGCGCCAGATGAAGCGCAAGCCCAAGCAGGGTGAGCATTTCGTTCGCTTGCAGTTTACTTCTGTAAGGCTATGTCGCAGGTGTTGTTTGTCATTACTGTAGTACTAGTAAGGATTCTTGTCCTCATCTTCGGAAGGCCTAAAACATCGCAGTTTCGCCCGAACAGTGAAGCATTGACAGTGAGAGCGAAGCAGCGTAAACTGCACTGAACGGTCGCTTAATAACTAAACATGCTCGGTGTCGCGACACGTGAATAGAGTTTAATTGCTCGATGACCGCGTGATTGGGAGCGCCGGTAACTGGGCGCGCGCGTGTTAATCCCAAAGTGATCGTTCCGTGCTGCCGCTCCTTTTACCTGTTTCAACTGCCGCGCCCTCCGGAACTATACGTACATCACGTAACATCCAACGTAGGGAGCGCACCAAGGCACCAGCCTTCTTGGCTGGCGGGCCTTGCATGCTCGCCCTTGCACCCGCGGCAGATCACGTGGCCTCGAATAGACGGCACGTGGGTCGTGCATATCGCGCCGTCCACACACAGCATGGCGGTGGCGTCAACACGCCTCGAGTGTGTCTATAATTGCTATCGTAAAAAAAAATCTTCACGTAGATATGAACAAGTCTAAGAGAGAAAGGGAAAGAGAATTTATTATGGGAAAACAGAGAGGTCTTCCAGAGCTAGTATGCTTTATAGTCGGCTACCGTGCATGAGGGCAGCAAGAAAAGGGAAAAAATAGAATGATGGAAGATGTTGAGCAGGACTGGGCGAGGATACCGATTGTTTGGCGAACACTTTCAAAACTTTTTTTAAACGTTGCCTGTGGTAAGATAGCACAATTCTAGTTCATGAGCTGGTCTACTCGAAAAGGTAGACATTACTTGCGAAAAAAAATTGGAACTGCCTAATCGATTAATTAATCAAAATTCACTAATTAAATTTTTAACTAATTACCTGATGGCCCATATTGCAATTTACATATTCTAGCCGTGGAGTTCGCAAGGCGGATCCATTTGGAACGAATTCTCAGGATGACACCAGTTTCGAGATATTCATTCCCGAACTTTGTGGAGAAATGCATTTGCGTTCCCCTTACGTTTGTGTTTAAATGCATAAAACGACGTTCTGCTAAGAGTAGACGCTACGCTTCTCAAGAATGGGCGCGGAGTGTCAATTAACCGCAAAGACCACTTCAGTGGAGAGGCGGAGCTGCCGTCAACTTTCCTGAGTCGAAGTAGAGTGTTGAGCGGAGGGAGTGAGTGTTGAGCGGAGGGCGAGTCGGGCGAAATATCGCGAATCTGGCACTATCACCGAAAGCGATCGCTCGAGATATGGTGGCGGATGACCGTCACGTTACCCGTTCGTCGCCGAAAACCGCTGCGCGTTTCTTATCGTGATCCGCCGTCTTCGCCTACTGGCTCACCAAAGCTTCGCTTACATCTATTCCCCCAGCGCGTGTGATTTGCATACTTTAAAATACTATTTCGGTGTATTGCTACAGAAATACGACAGCTACGCAATTTATTTCTCAGGATATGTGCTACTGTACTAATGGACCCTGCGCTTTTGTTCATTCTTACGCTAGAGGATTCAAAACAGGGCTCACTCGTTCCGTTCTGAAACTACGTCGTCGCGGTATCTAAGCGCTATTACAAAAACAACAACAACAACAAAAAAGGAAACGTGGCGCCATACGGGTCATCGAGATCGCACCGTTGTGGAACTCATCAGACGGGCGCGCACTTGCTGAGCCATTTCCGCGCGTTACCGTTGCGTACGTCTGCCTAATGGAATTCTAATTGCGCAGTAAGGCCGTTCCAAATCTCAAAGGAAACTGTTTTGGGTACCGTGTCCACATCGCATGCAGTGTGCAGCAAATAGGAGCACAGTCAGCGCTCTCCATTACTTAACCCAGAAAAGAAGAGAAATAGATATTGATTTTGAATCGTCCACCTCGCGAGAGGTTGGTTCCGCCGTCTTGAGTGATTGGAGTGGTGCTCTGGTATTCTATACGAAAAAAAAAAGAAATAAAGAAGGTTTGCTTCTCTACGGAGATACGCATTTGTAGGCATCGAGTAAAGATGTCTTTTGACGGCATGAAGAGTATAACGGCAGTTGAAAGCTCGGCGTTCTTTCTTCCTTCGCGTATCTTGATGAGAATGGGAGCACATATTTGCCGTCAGACTATTCGTTCATGTCTGATGTTCGAATTTGATGGGTGTGTTCTTTTTCTTTGTTTTTTAATGCGAAACATTACATGGCTCATGAGGCGGAAAATGCGGCGTTGGCGTGACCACGTCCAAGAGGTCTAAGTGCAGTCAATCGAGGCAGTTGATGACGTCCATTATGGCAAAATTAATTAAGGCACTTTTAATTAAGATAGAGTTAATTAAGGCATTCGAACCCACGACCTTTGGTGGTCGCAGTGCTTTCGCATTCATCCACGTAGGGAATCACTTCAGTGCGCTATTTTTTCGTACATTTATGTGCATCTTAGTTAAACAAGCTGTCCCCGTTGTTTTTTCAGATGAAGAGGAAGAAGAGGACGACGAGTGAACACCAAGGACACGTGGACGGGCCTTTCAAGCTGCCCTGGCTCCTGAGAGAAGGCAGCCACGATCTTTCAAAAAAAAGTCTGGGCACAGTGGGGGCTGCTTACTTCACGCAACGCGCAAACGACGTCTTCAACTTGGGAGACAGCACGGTGACCTTCCACCGCAAGATGGCCGGTGCCGCCAGATGTACAACGGGGTCACGGGGTACCTGCGATTGCTGATCCCCCCCGAAGGTCGAAAAAGATGCGTGCGCTCTGTTTCGTCGCGTCACTGTAAGAGTAAGCGCACGGGCAACCTGTTTATCCTGTTCAAACCTGATGACGTCAGAATTTGGGCCTGTCGGTTGGGCATCGTGAATTTAGTGCAGCGCAACACCAAAAAGAAGTGCTGGAAGTCAGAGCCGTGCGCGTAGTTTTCTGTCCCTCTCCCCTGTTACGCAGTTCTAAATTCAAGCAGTTCAAACTGCGACTTATTTTGCAGCGTTATTATCGCTATCTGACTGTTTGAGATGCCTTAAGGGGGGCCTTTCGTGGCCTTTTTTACACGACGAAAGGTCAACAACCTGTATTGACTTCTACTTGTCTCTATACTCGCTTTGTTCCAAATCGCCCATTTAGCAAAAAAAAAAAAAAAAAGATCGCACATCTTTCTATGAAACCGACGGATACTCATACCGAGAAATACTCAAGCTTCGGACCGTCACCCTCTTGTTTGCGTTATGATTGTGTTGGGGCATCAGGTAGTCGCAGCACGGAAGTCAGCGACGGAAGCGGAGTAAATTTAATCAGTATTAGCAATCCTGGGAGCCAGCGGCGCTGCCAGTGGCGCAGTTTAATCGATGATATCAGGTCCAAGCAGAGAATTGATCCTTTAACCTATTCTTATCAGCTTAAATTACTTAATCTCGTTTTCATACATCGCACGCTGCATTCTCACTCTAACCCAGGAGACAGGGCGACTTAGAGGTCAATAATCACTTGCTGCATATCGATGTGAAGGCGTCATTAGGCTAGAGTGTGGCGTGACGAAATATAGTGAAGCTGCGTCGTAAAGACGAGTAAAATTGTGTGCAAAGGCGCACTTAGGGTAAAACGGCGATGTGGTCATCTAAGTCAGTAACGATAAAGTCGGGGCAATGCCCAATGCACAAAACGTCATCGTCCTGCTCTTCACATGACATCTTACTAATGACGAACAGCTAGTCTGCCTTGCATTCTAACGAAGAAAACCTGGAAGGAAGGATTCTCATCAGAGCGATCTGGTCAGCCTTTTTTAATATTAATTAAACCAACTTAACTCTTGAAACACTGAGTATTCGACGTAGTTGACAACAGTCTACTACAGACGACAAAAAGACGAAAAATACAGAACCAAGTCCAGCGAGCAAGCAATGCTAACTCGATTTTCAGTAGTTCAGAAGTATTTCTTTGTGAAGAAATCCTGGCGATAACGCCTACTTTATCACCAGGATTGGCCGGTCTTGTGAAACGAATGATAAGAAAGGCATAGAATCGAGCGACAAGAATCGTTATTATACTGGCCCTGGAACCGGCATTCGTAACTTCTACGATAGGCGCATACCGCAGTACTTTAAGCCTTGGCGCTATCTCTATTCATCAAAGATTGAGCGATCTGCTTTTGCTAAATCTGAACGCCGATCTAAGATTGCCTCTTAAATATTTTGTTTTGATGTCTGATAATCCTGTAAGCTGTCCGTGATTTCCTGTGGAATGCTACTTATTCGGATTGTATATTCAGACAGGGACACTGCAACGTAAGATTGGCTCGTGTTGTTACGTAATGCTTAAGAAATTATAAAATCATTACAAGCTACTTAACGGATAAGACAACGTAAATAATGGCCTCCACCATGTAACCATTCAGCAGGTCCATCGGCTGAAGCCAATTCACTCACCAAACGGGTAGGCTGCGATTATTCTGGCATAGTTCAGCTTTAGGTCGCCACTGCCAAACCAGGTAATTCATCTTCAAAGCAAAGGGTTTCGAAAATTGCTTACCTTCGAACGGAGCGCGACCACTCGCTTTTATCGAGCCAGTATCTCACTGTTCTCTCATTTAGCTTTAGAACGCACGCACGGCGTACTTTGCAACCGCGTAAATGTCGCGGCTGCCTTTCTTCTGCTCTTACCACACTTACTCAATGTGCCAATGAACATTTCAAGGGCATTCCAAGTGGGAGATGAGGTGTAATGGGTCGATGAATGTGTGACCCGGCCACGTTTTGTGGCTCCTATAACGTCTTTTCATACTCCAGCTCTTATACTTAATGCATTTGTGGGTGTGGTGCGGGAGGGAGGTGGGTTTAACTCATTAAACTATCGTTGTTCGACTTATTATCGATCCCAGCGTGCTTCTGTAGTTGCAGTTAACACTTCCTCTCTGTCCCCTGTAGATCCCGTGCCCCTTGCCAATTTAAGACGGTGTTCCCTTCATTGGACAACGAAGACGTGCGCGAAATGGTGTTCTTTTTTGTTTTTCTTATTTTTCACGATTTTGTTTGCTTCACAGTGACTTACACTACGAATAAAAGAAATGCCTTCAAAATACTGGTGCATTCTTATTCGCGCCTAAAACAGGCACAAGCAATATTTGTTGACACGTTTCACAGACTGCGAAGAGCTTCACAGCAAGTTAAGTGGCAGGTTCTCTTCTTCAATTCTTTCAGAGAGGGCTTATGTTGCAGATGCCAGCAGCGACACAACGGGATGCAGCGTACTCTCTACTGCTGCAATAATGAACACCTAACACCCAAAGCAGGAGAACGGTTTAATAATGTACACACGCGATCACCGACTCATATCCTACAAAGCAAATCAGCATTCACTTCACTTTTGTTTTCTTTTAATAAATCGAGCAGTACGTCCCATATGAAGCAGACGTATATTTTTAACAGTCTATTGAACAGTCTATAAATTCTACCCTATTAGTTCTTTATTGCCTAGACGGCGCACCACATGATTTCAAGTACAGTGCACGCCGAGCACTTTGTTTCAAATGCGTACCTTGCTCAAACTAACTTGTTCAAGGACAAGTTGGTTTGTACTTTGTGAAGTCATTGTAGCGCAAATAAAACAAACACAATTACCAGCCGTGTTGAACCTGTACGCAAGCCATTATTCTGTGTCTTCTTTCTGATCACCTAGGGGGCCTCAATAAATTACATAGTTGAGTGTAGCGCCTATGGCGGCCGGTCTTCGGTTAGCGCCACAATGGCTTCACCATGCGCACCATGCGCAGTCATTGTGCGCACGAAGCCGATGCGCACCTTTGCCAGTATTCACGAAGTGGCTTGCATTGTGCAGTGGTGTAAAGCAGCCAAAGGAACAAGGAACATTGGCAAAGCTGGCCGGCCAATATCAGTTTTTGTGCACGAAACGTTACGTGAATTCCACCCGCGATCTTCACAAACAGTCAAGGAACGTTCTGGTCACAACTCGTGGTCACTGAATTGCCTTGCCTGGCGCAGCTTTGCTGGTTCCATTGAAGCAAGGTAAGATCATTGGTAAGTGGTGAGACGAATTGAATTATGCTACAAAAACTTGGTGTGCGACGGTTTCCTGTAAGTCGCTGGTCATACGGCGTTCGCTATTGCTTTGGCGCACGTAAGATATTTGCAGCTTGAATACAAGAAGAAGGCGATCATCGGCTTCTAAACTTTATTGTGGTTCTCTAGCGATTGTGCGCTAATGTCTTAAAACACGGCACAGAACACTGAGAGGAACACACCCTACTCCATGATGCATTGCAGAAGCTTCAGATATACCTAAGATGACGAGACAGATGTTGGTTTCAGTGGAAGTTGCAGAGGTAACGACTGGAAGCTACAGAAGGTAAGCCCTTAACCAGCTATCGCGTGTATTTCAAACTGGCGGCAGGTTGCATTTTTTTTCTTTTTATACACAGTGCAAACTCTCTTCGGGCCTATGCAAAAGTCAAAAAGCAGAATAAGCAACATATCACTGGATGAACACTTGGGTATTTGCGTATGAGAGCAATTAACATAGTTAACAACGATGTAGTCGTGATATTTTACTAAACGCTGTACAATGCCTTGGGGTAGCAGATACAACTCGAGTATAGCCTATGTTGAGAACAAAAGAGGAAGAAGTATGTCATCGCAACGCGCAAGGGCCAGGGGACACGGGGTTCCAATGAAGCAGTGGTACCAAGCAACCGTAACCGACGGACGCGCACTCATTTCGTCCTTCACAGCCGATATTCAAAGTTAGTGCTCGTTTCGACACAGTTCTGCAGCAATCATGTTTTCTCGTACACATAGACGCACACGAAGGTCACACTTTATGAAGATGAGCTTTACCTGTTTTAATGCACCCCCAATTTTCAAAATATACACAATTTCATGGGTTAATAAACAATTCGGCATTGCCTGCCTTTGGCCACACACCAACCACGCGAAAATTAACCTGTGGTAATGCAGCTCACAGGCTGCCTTATACCATATAGACTCGTGTAAAGGCTGCACCAAGGTCGATCCACATAGGTCGCGAAGCTTCGGGCGAAAAGCTGTTCAGAACAAATTGTCACCGACATCAGCAAGGGTGGTTATGGTAGCAGCGATTGAAGCGTGACTGTTTGGAGGGAATAAGCACTGGGAAAGCAAAAAGCGTTTTTTTTTTATTATTAAAACGAGACGCAGTTAGATTCATTCAACGAAAGTAAAATTCCTAATCAAGTTTATATACGCATGGCGAGAAAAGAAGAGATAACTCTATTTTACTTGATCATTATGAAGAAGTACCTTTTTTCAGCGCCCACCGTGAGAGCGCCCATCGATAGCGGCGGGCGTTGACGCCGCTATCACTTGCAATGCAATTCAGCTCTTGGAGTGCGTGGAAAGGCGCGCTCGTAAAGTTCACCTGTTGCAATACGCCCCCCTCCCATGTGTTGCTTTGCTTGTAGACGTTTGCCTGAATTTGGTGACGCGGGTAGTTTTAGTGTTTCTTAACCTTTGCAGTGAAAAGTAGTGAGTTGCGACCATCAGTTACTTGTTTACTTTAGTTGTTTTCGTGCGACAGCGCTGGCCGACGGGCTTAGCGTCCGACGAAAGGACGAGCACGCTACGCAATCGACGCCCAAAGCGTTCGTCGGCCTCCAAAGAAAGTATGTTCTGTGTAGCGATGCGATTTCGACACCCGTACGGCTGACCGTTTCCTGCAACTACAGTGTACTAGAAGAGTTGCATATTCTAGTACACTGTACCTGCAACGCTTTCTGCGCTGAAATCTCGGAACGCCCATCAAGTCGAATGGCGGGGAATTTGAATATACAGCTCTAATGGCAGGCCTCCGAAAACAAATTTCGCGCCAATGAGAACAAAATGACGTCACTTCTGTTTTTAATGGATATACGTCACATTATTTTTCCGGAAGTTTTCCCTCCTCACACAGATAGCGCTAAGCCCCCTGAACCGCCGATGAGCCGCCATGTTTTGAACGTATAGGCTTCTATGGAAACTTCGCTACCGGGTATATTTACCTTGGCTGCACCCCCTACATCGGGGCTCCTATTGGCGAGAACCATCTAGTGGTGGCATCTATAGTATATCTAGAGCCATAGAGTTTCTCACTATAACACCCAGAGGGTAAACTGGCGCCACTGTCTATGCGAGTTTCTTAAAGGGCGGCCGTGCCCTCATGGGAATGACGGGATATGTGTCTGCGAGGCTTGTGTTGGCTGGTGTTGTACGAGGCTTCGTCTAAAACGTGGATATGGCTACACCAATAACGCGTTCTTAAAATAATATCTACATAAAAGGCTTTCATTCACCCATATTACATCTCTCAATAAAGTTTACTCACCTACAATGCAGCATCAAGCGAAGAAAAGCAAGAACAGACGACAAGTTGTTCCAAAGCGAGCGATAATCTTCTCGTCTGCCCTCCAACTTTAGCGGCCAGCTGATACTTTTTACGTTTCATAGAATTGTGCATCCAATAGTATGTCCTCAGAATTAAACAAAACATGTTTTTGTGTAATAATAAAGCTAAAGCAGTTTTTGACGTCCTGTTTTAGCAGGAAATTAATCATTGTGACAGACGGACCGGTGCTAGCCAGGCGCGTCTTCAAGGCGTTCTGGCTCTCCAAGAACGATGCCAATCCGAATCCACAATATACCGGCATTCCCTTGCATACCACGGCACAGCAGCGCCACATTTCCCTCTAGGTTTTAGTGTGAAACTCTGTCTAGAGCCATCTAGTAGCGGCCTTTACACGGGACTGAACCTTTTGGTTCAGTCCCGTGTAAGGGCCTCGCCTTGTCAAAATTGTGGGAAAAAAGTGCGGCCCTTACACAAATCTATACGGTAGTTTTGTTATGGTGTGTTCTGGTAATGCCCACATGAGAGGCTCATTTATGTTATATTCTCACGATAACCTAAAGTGATCATTGTGAAGCTGATACAAAAATGTAATCTAGTGAATGTACTGGGCTGCTTTTCTTTAGCACCGCCTAATTACTAAAACCAGACATGGTTGACAAACGGGAATAAGTGGAGCAAATGGATCGCAAAGCTATAGACGCAATATCTCCAACCTGTCCACTTCTTCACCAGAACGATCCCGTCTATTTCCTAAAGGCGGCTTCCGCCACAGTGCCAGATCTAGTAGCGATCGCTCGGAACATGTGCAACAGATACCAAAGTATACACTTCTTGTACGCATACGTAGTCCCGGCCCCATTCAAGCAGAAAGTAAAGAACGAGGAGATAAAATTGATGCCAGGAAAGGTCGACCAGACACGTGATCATGTCACGGTAAGTTTTAGTGTCTGCCACCACTGCGATAGCAGGGCTCAGCGCACGCTCTTCAGAAAAGGAACAACGGCTGCGACAAACGCATGTTGAAAGGAAGACGATAAATGTACACGTTGCAAATAAACGACTACACGATCCTACCGGGAGAAAACGTCCACAGAGCGGTTGGCAAAGCGCACCAACAAGTGCGCATTGATTTAAACCTACCGGGAACCAGGCATACTGGACCGAATCCGCCGAGCGCAGTGTTGCGCGTTGGGCCGACCTTTTTGAGGCTGTGTTCCAATACCCGCCGTAGACGGCAAAGTAGACAGCGGCCATCTTAAGTGTCGCTCCAATTATGGCGAAGACGTCAAAGAAGGCAGCGTCGCGGAGATAGCATCAAAGTGGAAAACGATGCAGGCTACTTTCCCGTCCAAACAAGATGGCGGCCGCCGGCTGCGCAGAGAGAGATAGAGAGAGCAAGGAGAGCGTCCGGTTTGCTACCCGGACGCTTGGAAACTCAACGGGAAAGTCTTCTGCGCACAACAAAACATAGTCATGCTTTCCTATCCGCGTAATGTAAGTCCCGTCGTGGTTTTAATTCGTTCGCAGACGCCAACAGTTTAAACACAGAGATAATGTTTGCTGTTCTCAACTTTCTTTTTACCGCGAGGTGGTGTCATGTCGCAGAGACGTCTTCCATGTGTCTTCTAGACGGCTCAAGACGCATTCCATTACTTGGCCTCGAAGCTGCCTCAGCTGTCTTTTCAGCTGTCTACGTATACAGTCTCCAATGCTGGCCAGAAGTGGAACACACGCAGAGAGAATAGGCGAACGGTACGGCTTTACAGAAAGTTTGCTTGCGAAGACTGGCTCCACGATGAAATGCTCCCTCATAGTATATTTCCTTCCTCCATGCATTATGCCTTATGGAAAAAACCTGCATTCAAATAAAATAGCGTATAACATATTTCAAGCATTCCCAAGATCGAGAGACAGACGGCTCCAGTGGAAGCTGCAGCGGTAAGTCCAGCCACGAGAACACTTGGGAACAGCGCAGAAAGACATAAAAAGGACCACCTTAGGGAATACGCAACGACTCTGAACACAGGGCGAGGGAGCAAGCTAGCCGTTCACGCAAAAATTTGTTGGAGTGGAAAGTGGAAACGACGCAAGTGGTGGAACAGGGAAATATAGCAAGCTATCGAAGAGCGTAAGCGGGCGTCTAGGGACCATTGAGAAGCCAAAAAGTTGGGATTACACGAAGAATAGGTGCTCGTTAGATGGAACAATTACCAAGAAAAGAAAAGGGCGGCAAATGAGGTCGTGCAAGAGAAAATTAAATGCGCAAGTGAACTTTGGCTGCGTAACATTCGCAAGAGAAACAAAGACGCACCAAAAAGATTGTGGAACCATGTAAGAGCACTCGGAACTCCTACTAAAAAATTCGCAAACGGCTATAAGGAATGAAGACGGGAATATCTTCAAAGGAAACGAAATGTTGCGGTACATCAGAGACGTTATTAGGGATAACTTCGGCAAAAAAAGAAAGCGCAGTCCCGACTAAAACAGATCCAGCAGGAACAGAGAATCCTGAAATATCAAAATTTAGCGCTGAAAACTTACTGAAAAATAGCGGTTGAGAATGTATTTAATAACACGGCCGCCAGACTCGATGAAATCCCAATGCAGCTAATCAAGCCGAAGAATCCAAAGAGCAAAGTACTGCTGAATAATGCTTTGTAGCAAGTGATTAGAAAAATTCCGTTTGGATGACGTGGAATCAAGATGAACATCATCGACAAAGGCAAAAGCGGTTAAGACAAACTCGTACAGGCGAGTTACAGTAAAGTCGGTGATATATAGAATAACAATGCAAACCATAACAATAGAACTGTCGAAGTGAGTGGAGAAAGAATTCACCGGCGATTGCGATACACCCTAATGCGAAATTTGAGCGCAGTTCTATACATGTTTTCACATCGCGATATTGACCCTTTTCTCCGCGCTCCCGTGGGCGCTGCCATGTTTGATCACGTGGTGACGCGTCCATTGCTTGCCTCAGCTGCCTCCGTGTTTACAATGCAAGCGCGTGACGCCAGTGCGGCGCAGCAAACCTCCGTTTCGACACATATCGTAGACGGTGACTGTGTGGACGACACGAAGCTTTGGCCACAGCTTTAGAGGACATTTAAGTGCTTTCAGAGCTCATTACGCCTTGTCCAAAGGGCGCGAGCAGCGTATACGGTGCTTGCACTAAAAGCGGGGCTAGAAATGTATTCCAAGCTCTCCAAATTTTCCACCTATGAATTAAATCAAGATAACTGTGCTCGTTCTTTATTTGACAAACATTTTGAAGCAGCGGCTTGTCATGTTTGTGACTAAGTAAAGTTCCTTGGTGCGGCCACTATTTGATTGTTTATTTTCAGCCCAATCGCTCGAGGGTATGCTCTGCTGCGATAGATTCGTTCTTGCGGCGCACAAAGCTTGGAATGTAAATGTTCTGTACTTTGTGGTGGCTTGTAGCAAAGACGTGTTATCGCTAGTCCATCGCTTACTCTGTGGACAGTCACGAAACGTTCAGCTTCCAACATTCGTATCTTGCCGGTGTAGTCGCCGTCACTTCGACGCATTGACTCAAGTGTACGCTCATTCACTTATTATTGATACGGTGGAGATAGGGTGGGTGTAAGCGTGTGCGAGTAGGAGTGGATGTGTGTAGTTAACGTGCGAGAAACTTACTATGCTATTAAGCGGCCTTACTCCCTTTTGTAACGAGCGGTACTCACTCTTAAGTGCCGATATTGCGGTGTTGAAGTCCTTTCTTTGGACGTTAGCTATACAGCACAGGCGGATGCATTATGTTTTTTTTTTTTTATCCTCGAGGAAAGCCGTGCATCGCGAAGGGCCGGAAACACAGGTAGTCCTTATGTAGCAGCGGCGACACAGGTTGATTCCATTCACTATTTTTGCAGCTAACTACCACACACGTCTTCCATTTATCGTTACACATTTTGCAGTATGAATTGGGCACAGTGCATTAGCGACCACCCACTTGCATTTCCGACAGCTGATTGAACAGTAGCAGGGCAGAACCAGTGGTGGTTTCGTATTCGTACGCATTCGCTGAGGCAACGTATGGTGCGCCGCCGCGAAAGCGCCATCTCGTTCCTCTAGCGCAAACTGCTCCGCGAAAAGGGTCCATATAGACTGGCGAGTACAATCTGTATCGTGCGGCACGTTGCAAACGGAGCGAAGTGTGGCACGACTGCCTCGCTGATCGGGAGATCACGAGAGGCAGCACGTGGATGACGCGTGGGCGCGATTCCCAGTACTGCAGCCGCCGCAGGCAGATCCCCGCTCATGTAGCGCTTTGTTTCCATATATGGTATCAGTGGACCCGCTCGCCGCATGCCTTATCGTTGGCGTCACCGGTGAACAGACGACGCGCGCTACTCTGGCGTCATCTGTTAGCCACCGTCGGCGCAGAGCCCGTCTTGTGCGGCACTACGCTTTTCTTTTCACTCTTTCGCCATACCCTCCTCCTCCGCTTTCTTTCTCGCGCTCTCTTCGCTATCGCCGTCTTTCATCCCCCACTGCGCTCCGCGTTCGCTGTTTTATCTTTTGCTTAGTGCTCCTTCGCTCGGCTACGCCGAGGACGCCGTCGCTCGCCGCCGGAACACGCGCCTAAGAGCTGCGCTCAAAAAAATGCAGCGAAGAGATTGATACGACCGGATCCGTTATAGGCATAGGTGGCAGTACAAGGTAGATAAAGAAGTTTTGAGGAGGAGAAAGGAAGATTAAGGAGATGTATACAGAATGCTAGAATGAAAAACATGTATAGCATACCTAATTAAATGAAGCAGGCTAGGCGACTGCGTTTCAAAGGCGATGCCGTTAAATCATCGTCATCGACAGTAGCTTCGTGTGGTTTTACACCAAATTTTGAGCAGTGGAGACTCCGAATCCTTAGGCCACACAAGGACCCAAGAAAGCGTGAAAACTCTGAAGCGTACGCAATTCACAGGAGTGGCGCCAAGTGTGTTAGCACGTCATCGCTTAATCTTGCTTGTGAAAGAGTTGAAGTATTAGATCGTTTCGTCACCTGACCAGGTAAGAATGCTTTGTGCTCCAGGTGTCGTGTTGCCTGTTTGGGTATCGCACATTACCAAAACTAGCTGTTTGCATATCTTCACCGAACAGAAGTTGTTAGTCTGCATTCGCGTTGTATTATTATTTGGTGCCGTCTTCCTTGCGCTGTGCCCAGGTATATTCGTAGATTTTTAGCAACAAGATGACTTCCCAACCTTATACAACCACAAGCTGGACGTGCTGCTACTGAAGAAAAATGAATGGTAATTAAAGTGGCACACACTTCATGAAAACACGTTCACGACGGTGGATGATACTCACATATGTACAGTGTACTCAAAACTGTGGAGATGAGTTTGCACAAAGCTCACCCTACGAGCGACGTTCAGGAAAGGGCACGACGCTCCTCCACTCCGCAACGCACAAAGGCGCTATGGATGGGTTCGTCGACTACCCGACACGGCGCAGAGAAGGCTCCAGAGTCAGATCGCCAACAAACACGGCTTTATTCACCCAAGACACAGCACAGTGGGACAGTAACGGCGCTTACGGGCAAAAGCTCACTGCAAGACCGATCGAGTACGCGCGCCTGCTGCGTTGGGCTAACCGGGTAGCGTTCCACCGAGCGCGAGCACAGGAAGTAGCGGGGGCAAAGACTCAACGTGTTCAGCTCCTTGCGGGCCTGTGAACATCTGTCGCGGGCACGGCGATGAAGCGCTCAGCGGAAAAGAGATCAGGTGGAGAGGGCGCCCGGGGGCCGCCACTCGGGAGGTCAATCAGGGCGTATGTTCGCGCGGCGACTCGTCCCCGGGAGGGAGAAGCACGGTTTGCGCGGGAAATTAGCTCCGGCGCGCTAGCCGTGTCCGCCATGTTGCCATTCCGGCGGCGGTTCCCGCCGGTTCTCGTCTCCGAGCCTGGGGGACGAAGCGGGGTAAGGCCGCCTCGATCCCCACAACTGCCCTACAATTGCCTTTCGAGCCTTATCGTTCTTGTGGAAGCCACGGAAACATTTGTCATACGCAATGCGCCAGCAAAATTTGTCTGTGGACACAGCATATCATCATCATCATCATTTATTGTCCCTTAACGACCCCTTTCAGGGTATTACATAATGGGGGGGGGGGGGGGGCGAAACGCATCAATAAACACTACAGTCATTATTATACAATGGTTCAGTGGTATACAATGGTATAAATGACTAGTTACTCAATCAATCGCAAACAAACAAAAACAAAATTGGTAGCATGATCGGCAGAAAAAGAGGCAGCACAACCGGCAGTACAACCGAACAGTACAAAAGGGAGATGTTAGGGTAACAGCGCAGTGGTGGTAAGTTAAGGGTTTAAGAAACATGGCAATAGGTGCCTAAATTTATCTGTATTACGTTCACGTTCATGATATAGTAATATCATCGGGTAGCGCGTTCCATAGTTCAATAGCGGTAGGTAAGCAAGATTTGTTGAATGCATTAGAGGTCCCGTGCAAGCGTTGTAGACTCAGGTAGTTGAACAGACGGTGAGAAGTGCGGTTGGGTGGAAGTAGAAATGTGTTCCTAAGGTGTGGGTAGATGTAATTACTTTTCAAGTCAGGCTGGTGGACAAGGCGCAGCACTCTGACGCAGCAGCTCAGAAGAGAAAGACCATTTCGGGGAGAGGAGTCGAAGCATATACACATGAGCGAGCGCTTATTGGCACTACTGAAATTATGGCATTTTACGTGCCAAAACGACGATATGATTATGAGGCACGCAGTAGTGGGGGATTCCGGATTATTTTGGATTCGCTGGCGTTAAATCTTTAACATGCACCCAATGCAAGATACACGGGCGTTTCTGTATTTCGCCTCCATCGAAATGCGGTCGCTGTGGCTGGGATTTGGTCCCGCGCCCTCCAGCTAAGCAGAGCCTGCCGCTATACCACGGCGGGTATTGGCAATATTATAAACTATATCTAAGAAGAAAAGGAGGAAATGGGGTATTGTTGTTACTCCTTTAAAGGAGGAATTGATTTGAAACAACCATTCCTCCCTTTAGGGGGTAAGTGAGAGGGGATGAACTGTTACTCCCCCATGCGGTTACTCCTTCGAGGACTAACAGTTGCTGTTTTCCGATGCTCCTCCAGGGGAGTAACGGTCATTCTTTCCGATGCTTCTCAAAGATGGAATTAACGAAATTAGCCATTTATAGGCTGATAAAAAATTACTGAGCTGAATAACAATGCCAACAAGTAGGTTTCGAACTCACGTACTCACGATCACAAGTCAGGTACTCTAACCGCGTCACCATGGAGGCTCGGTTGTCAAGGCAGGATACTGAGGCAAGATTGAGCATCTTATGCAGGTGCGGCAATACGTAAGAGACTCGGCATTTCGTGTTGCTATTCGGGGAGAGTCTAACGTTGCGTGTACATGCAACCATAAGCGACTGCAAAAAGAACGCTGCCGGATTATTCTTAGGATGATTTAAACTGAGACCTCACGTGATGTACGTGTAGCGAGCGCAAACGGCCGGGGCACGCAAGACGACAGAGAAGGCTAACTTCTCTGTCGCTTGGCGTGCCCCATTTGAGCTACACACCACTTCAGTTAAGTTTGTAATCTCCTTGGAACGGAAGGAACTTAGGTATATATTGGCCAAGAACATGTGGCAGTCCATCAATGACTTGCGCGTTTAATGTGTATCGTTCATTTATTGTGCACACACGAAGTGCATGGCTCTTCACAATCCACCTTCTAAATTTCACGCAATTTATCACGAAGGGACAAAGTACTGCTTTGCATGTTCAATAGACAGTGCACGAACTTCGAACTATTCACGATTTATAGACAATACCGTTTTCGCCGCATCACACCACGACACGGACGAAAACAGCAGAGTGCATGGGGAGTAACTGTTGCCGTTCGTCCTCCCGTTGCTCTCTTTCGGACCAGGGACTAAACCCTTACTCTCCGAAATTTGCACACGGCACGCACACTCCTGCAGTTAGTCCCCTGAGGGACGAAAGCGCCCTTTTTAGGACTAACGGTCCAGTTACTACCGTTTTCCCCGGCATATATCTTATAGCGAATTCGAATGTAGACAAATTTTCGCATCGAATCGAACATGAATATTTCATTAAGAATGAATTTCGTATATCGACTTGAATATTTTCTGAATTATAAAGAAAGCGACAAATCAATTTTGCGTGGCTCACATTCGGCCAAAAACTAACTTGCTTGAGGCATTTATGACATGCGTGTAATGTTGTTCGCCACTGCACGACCGGCAAACTCGGGAGCTTTTAAATGAGAAACAAGTCTCGTAAGTTATCCCGTGCACCATGACAAGGATAACAATTAAACAAGTTAACACGTGACCAGATGCACGTAGCGTGCTATGTTTGAATAAGATACTTGTGATACTGCGGAACGCGCATTGTTTCAAATGGACGGAAATATCAATAGACGCTACAGATTCGTATACGAGCTGCCTAAAAGCAAGACATCATTGTAGTAAATTAAATTGTTGTAAAATACTGTAAACTGTAAATTATTGAGCAGAAGTTATCCGCCGAGTGCATTCAGTCAGGAACTGCATGGCGCCTCTGAGCAACGCAGAATCATTCGGTACTGTTCTCACTTGCGTCGATCTCACTCACTCGATATTCTCTCAGAAGCGTCGTTGCCCCGTATATTTGAACTGCAACGAATATTCGACAATTTCGAATAGGTAATTCTTGAATCTAACGCGAATATTATATGAAGGATTATTCTATTCGTATTAGAACCATCTCATTTTAGCACGTCCCTGCAGTTGTAACCTGATGTTCGATGCAGCCGATTAGACAGCAATTTCCACCCGTGGGCTGCCCATCGACAGCTGAGGCCATGCAGAGGTGAAGTAACGGGGCAAATACGCGAGCAGGTTTTATGTTCGAACAACGGCAAGCATACGACTACGTCCCGTGCGAGGCACTGGCAGCTCGCACAGGTTTCAATGGACGAGGTCCGAGAAAGTATTTCGCAAGTCGGCGATGTTGATGTTGTGGTGTCTGGTCACTGAGCCCGTGAGACAGTAGATGGCGTGCACGAGGTGAACGCAGGCCAACACCACGGCTGTTATCTGCAATCAGAGACGGGACAACGACGTCACGAAACACTGTCGTAATGAACACTGTACGTGAGACTTCGTTTTCAAGAACGAAAAAATTGTAATCTCGACAGCCGGTGAGAACCCCGTTCTTCTGTGTACCGTGTGTGCCTATAACTTGCGCGAAAATTTAAAAAAGAAATGTCGCAGTTTCGCCCGAAAGGCAAAGCATCTATTGCGATAGCAAATTCGTGGACACTTATACAAAGTAAGGATAGTAGTTTTATCAGCCGTATAAACTTGTAAACATAGGCACACTAACTAAATTAGCAAGCATGGTTTCACGCGCGCCCATGCAGACATGAACGCTTCTCACTCGATGACCGCGGAAACTCTGTCAAGACGCTGGAGTGATTCAGCGCAGCAGCAGCAGCGAGCGAATTGAGCTTCATGCCGGCGCTCGCATCAACGCGATCTTCGCCGCGAAAACACAGAGAGGGTGTCCTCTACCCCCGCCGCCGATGCCTTTCGAGATACAGCCGCCCGGGCGGAAGCGCGCGGCGTAGTACGCGGCCTCCACCCTCACGACCCCCGGAGCGTTCCAGCCCGGCGGGACCGTGCGGCCGCGGTCAAGCGAGGCCCCTCCACCTCCCTTCCTCCGGAGCGTTGTGCGCGTCCTTCCCGCTTCCCTCCCTTGCCTGCGCGAGCCGCGATTGCCGGCTCACCGTCGCACCCTTTCACTCGCACATACAGCGTACGGCGACAATTTTATCGCCCGTAGACTTTATACGGAACCTCACGGCGACGACGACGGCAGATATGCACCTCGAGTGTCCATATAATTGCATTCGTTTGACGTAATAACTAAGCAGAAGCACGCTAGGAGGAGAGAAGTAATTTAATGAAAAATGAATTTTTCTTCAACTGTGAGGCTTTTCTTTCGAGGAACCCGCATCGGTTTCCTTTGTAGCAATTGCTACGTTTGCGTGGATGTCTCATTTTCCAATTAATAATTGTTATCGCAGTAGAATATGCAAGTGCCACGTAGCTGGACAGACTTAGGGTAGCGTTGTTTGCCGTCGCTTGGAGCAAGTCAGACTATTTTTTGTATTTATTATATTTGTATTATTGTATCGATTGTATTTATTGTAAATATTTATTATGAATTCATGAACTTCTGAAATACTATAATCAGAGTAAAAGTCTGAATGTGAATATTGCAGGCCGTCTTGAAATTTTTCCAATCAAGGTTTCTGTTGCTCAAGAAGTGCTACTTAAATGGTTTTTTTTTTCCACGCCTGAAAGAAAGTCTCCTGCACAAGGAACATCCAAGAACACAAGGAAGATCTAGCCGCGCGGCGTTACACGAGGCGTCCAGGATGTCCTGAGTTAAAACAAGTCACAGTGTTGTTTATGGGCAAAGGGAAATAAGGGAAAAGTTATGGGTGATGCGTAGACAAAGTTCAAAGTGTGTAGGTTATTTACAGCGTTTGTAGTAAATTACTTATGCAGGCGCTCCACAGTGTTATTTGTGCGTTTTAAGAAACGGCGTAGAATTAAGCTAGCTGCATTGGAATAACTATTAAAGGGGCCCTGAATCACATTTTGAACATGCTAAGAAAACACTGCCGATCTGTTGAAAAGGCTCCTGTGAACATGTGAGCAAAACTTTATCGCACTTCATACAGCCGGGAATTTACAATCTCATGTCTAAAACAGCGAAAGATAGCTCACTCTCGCTTCCCGCAATGCCCTCATGCAGCGTCATCGCATGCAGCTGGACCCACCAACAGCTTTTGTCTGATTTCGTTATCCCGGGAACATTCTCAGTAATGCATAATCGATAACTTTGAGTTAAATAAATGAAACCTGTATACGTCCGCGACGTCAAAAAGACAAAAAAAAAGTCATTTCATTTTTTTTTTACACTTCCGGTTTTAAGCACGACAGTTGTGCGTAACTGCGTCTGCTACGCGTGGCCTCCGCTTTAACTACGGTATGCAACGTAGCGTATAGTCTACCGCGGCCGCCACGGGGGTGCCGCGACCAGCTCTTTCGCCGTAAAGCCAATCTCGCCGCCGAGACACTCAACTTTTGTGCGAGGCTTTGCCCCCTTGGCTTCTCTCCTGTGTAGCTTCCAAGCGCGTGAACGGCGACAAAATTTAGAGAGGAAGATAGTCGCGTATCGGTGCGACAACTCCACTTATATTTGAACGATTCGAAAATTTCTTGCAGCATGAGATTCGTGAGACGTCCTTTAATAGTGAGGTCCTTCTATGATTAGTTCGAAAAATGCTTCAGGGCCCCATTAAAAAACCACCGAGATCAAATTTCGTGAAAATGAAGGGAACAGTCAAGGTACAAAGATCTGTTGAAGTATACGTGCTGTGGTAAAATTTCCTAAGCAAGTGCTTCAAACTGTGCGGTTTAATTACAGGCAATTGAAATATCACATGCAATTGCTCAATTGAAACAGCTTCGCTGGAAGTTGGGCTCCGATTCTGCCCAATTTAATGTCGCAGAAATCTTACTTTTTAATTTATTTATTTTTATTTCCCTTGCATCTGCATATGTGCTTACAAATGATGCAACCCGGCAAAGAAAGATGACTTCATTACTACAGCCACTGTAATACCACCACTTATCTATAGTGCAAATCAGTGGGTACCACATTCACATATGGCTGCCAAGCTTGTGCTATGTCTGCCTTCACTTATCGTTTAGCCTAACTGATAATCTCGAACTATACTCGAACCAATGCAAAGCAAGGACGCGCGACTATCGGGTATCAACATGCGTAGTGGCGAACGCTCATAATCAAGTCTCTGTCCAGCGGCTCTTCCGATAGGATGCGCTGCACAACACCGAAGCACAACCTTACCGCACACTAGACACGGGTGCCGAGGCTTGTACGTATGCTGTATGGCAAGAAAGAAGGGAGTGCGTACCGCAGCGATGATTCCTCCGGCGCACTCGAGTATGCTCACGTGCAGGCTGAGGAGACTGCAGAAGCCGGGGCCGAAGAAGAAGAAAATGGCCATGATGTGGAAGGACACGTACTGCGCAGACGTAGGACGCCTTGTCAGTCGCCGTGGAATTGACGGTGCCATTTTCTTATTATAGTCGAGTACAACTTAAGAAGGCAGGAGAGGCCCCGCCATGACCGAAAGTGCGACAGCCGATTGCCTCCGCGACTAAAGAAATAGTCCCGCTGACGCGACTCGGCCTCGTTAGAAGCGCGGGCTGCCATGTTCTCCGTCGGCGGGGTCAGCAGCCGTCCGGCTCGTGACGTCAGTCTAGACTGCGTGGCCATTGGAGGAGGCTCGTGTGCGTGCGCTGCCTTCTAAAGTTGTACCCGACTATAGAGAGGTTAAACTTGTCCTTGCGTATTAAGGACCCTGGCAGGGTCTTTATATACTTTCCGTATGGTCCCGAAATTTCCTCGAAAGTTTCATATAGGGACAGAAGGTGGCACCAGAGGCGCTGACGCAAGTAGAAGGGCATCGATCTGCCGCGCTGGGATGGGCTGCGGGATCAAGCAAATCTTTTACCGTTGGAGGAGCCTCTCCCACATTTACTTCAACGTCTTTGTAGACTGAACATGGAACGGAAATTTTATGCAAACTAATTTAGCCGCGATGCGTTTAGGCTCGACATATAGAACGCAGCATTGTAGGATTCCTCGAATTCCTCGCACAAAAAGTTAAAGACGACGCTTAAGCTTCGCCTTTAATCGTGGGACGCGATAGCATTCAAAGATTCGTGACTGATTCTCACCCTTCCCGGCAACTGCAGCTTACGTAACCGTAATGTTTACCTGGAAACGCTGGCGGGGAACGCTATGCACGAAGGCGAGCTTTCTGGTTCTTTTTTAACACGAAAGTGTTTTATGCCGGGGTCCACCAAGACTTCACTGACGTATTTCCGTCACGGACATGACGTTCTTACAATGTACACGAACATATTACAAAGAAAGAAACCAGAAGAAAAAGTTCCACAAACATGCAAAATTTGGAAATCGAACCCACGACCTCTCGGTCCGCGACGATAGATCGCCGAGCGTTTAACCCATTGCGCCACAAACGCATTTGCAGAGAGCTACACAGACGCGCCTTATATATCTAACACTCCTCCGCGTACCCGCGCTCTTGCTCGGGGCGGTGCCGCCGCCTACGAGCAGAAAAGAGAAGTACTGCATTATGACACTAACGCGCACCGACAGTGAACGCTTCGGTGGTCTCAGCACTACGACGCCTCGATGCCAGCATTCGAAGGGACGCTGGCATCAAGAAGCACTACCAACGCCACCTAGGTGGCGTTCACCGTACTCAGCACAGCGGAGCGTGGCCTCCGCAATTAGCTCTGAAAATGTTTCTGAAGTTGATCGCGGAGGCTGCAATTACGACGCGCTGTACGCGCTGATTTGACTCGGTGACGATTCAGTTACGTGCTTTGTCTTGCGCGTTGTATTAGTGTGTCAGTTACGTGCTTCGTCTTTCGCGTTGTGCTAGCGTGTGCAGCGTAGTGCAGCTTCCATATGCACGACGGTTGCTCATGGTCATCGACGTTGGTAGTCGTGATGGAGGAGACGTGCCACCAGGCGTCAGCGTGGGTGCATCAACGCCTAAGGGCGCTTTAGCCACAAAACACCAATAGACATTATATATCAATGTGCAATAAACATTACACTACTTCTGTGAAGACACGTTTCACTTTCGTGTTCTATACCGATTCCTATATAAGAGGGATCAACCACATTTTTTTCTCTTTTTCCCGCGCAGCGGGTGCCGCCGCTGCCGCGAATGTGAGGAGGCGAGCGCCATCTGCATGGCGTTGCAAGGAACTGAGCGGGGCGCGCCGCTCCCACTAAGACAGACCTCAAACGGCAGCTGTAAAAGGGGTTTGCGTTTGAGTTTCCGCGTAACAGAGTTACGTTTTATCGTAAATTCAAATTACAATCCGACGCTATCATGTCTATATGTTGTGTATAAGTCGTACTTCACGAATTTTCTAACGCATTTTACTTTCCGAAATTCAATTACTTCAGCAACGCCTCTGCGCCACGCGGAGGGCCTGTGTGGTTCGGAATGATTTTTCGCTAACCGACAACGCAGCCAATGCCGACACCGAATTTTTTGCGACACAGGGCCATTAACGTTCTGGTCAGGTAACTGTCTCTATTTCCACTATTTTCCGTTTGATCTCGTTAATTTCGTTCATTTAATTAGGTTATGATATACTTTGTTAGTTAGGTCAGGTAGTTAGGATGTGGTCAGTTAGCTTAGTGAATTAGATATTTGTAAGTTTAGTCAGTTTAACTATTTCGGTTATTTAGTAGTTTACTTAGTTTAGTAAGTTAACTTAGTTAACTAGTTACTTAGATAAATAGCTGACTATTAGTGTAGTTAACTTTGTGTAGTTATAGTCATTAGGTTGTTATTTGTTTCGTAAGTACTATAGTTGGGTTATTAAGGCAGGTCAATGGTTAACTTAGTTTAGTTAGCTAGTTATATATTAGTTTAGGTAGTCATAGTTTATCTCAGTCAGTTATTAAGTTAGTTTAAGTAGTTTGATTTACTTTGGGTAAAGTATTTCTTAAGTTAGTTATACGGTTCAGTTCGGTTGGTTAAGATAGTTTAACTAGTTTTTAGTCGGGTAACCAGTTAGTTCAGTTGGGTTTGCTAGTGTTGTTAGTGCTAGGCTTGTTGTAGTTTAGGTGGTTTATCGAGTTAACTTATATAGTTCAATTAATCTAGTTAGTTCGCTTATAGTTGTAGCAAAGTCTTTCTATACTTTTTTTAGTTCGCTTATAGTTGTAGCAAAGTCTTTCTGTACTTTTTTCCTGGTCAGGAAATCTTCGCCTGAAGCTTAGGTTGCTCGCGTCGCAAGGACACAACATTTTCGTTCATGGTGCCCACCTATTCACGAATACTGTCATCGGCATCAAAATGGTTGTCATGCACACGAACATTTTTTTTAAATTAAATGTGAAGCCGAGGGTCTCTCGCGGCGGAATGGCTCACTTCCACTTCTTTGTGGGTCTGCGTCGGTACGGAAACCATACTCGGGTGCATTTTGTTCGGCGCCCTTGCAGCCGGACCGACACGCAGGCAAGTAAGAATAATTAGGCATTGTCGCTGTCACAAGGCATCGCTGTCCCGCACGGGGAGAG
Organism: Dermacentor silvarum; assembly: GCF_013339745.2. NCBI lineage: Eukaryota > Metazoa > Arthropoda > Arachnida > Ixodida > Ixodidae > Dermacentor > Dermacentor silvarum. The sequence continues at coordinate 52,809,091 of NC_051162.1, forward strand.
ATAGAGAAAATGAGAAAGAATGTGGAAAATAGCTTGTTGTAGCCGACAATGTTCACACATCGATAATAGACGGTTTTAGAATAGCGTTTCTAGTCTTACGTACGTAAAACGTAAGCACGTTTGCTGGACGTTACGGTGCACGTTCTTTCAAGAGACAGTTTTAGTTTAGCACTTGTAACCAAACGTCAACGCATTACGTACGTAAATAGCGTCGTCCTCACTGCGCATGCTCTGAACGTTATTGGATTGCTCTGGTTTACGTGCGCTATGATAACGTACGTTATTTGGCCAGTTTAACGTTCGTAATGTATACGAACGCTAACAATAGCGTTGTCAAACATGGCGGCACCAACGGCTCCCGCTTCACCGCGAATTTGCGTGATGGCTACGCTCTCACTTATGTTCAGGTCCAGGAACTATTGAAATGGACTTTCGCTTTCTCTAAACTCACTTGAAACGGTAGTTATGAGCGCATAGCGCTTCCAATTTCTGACACCGTTCGGAGATTCCGGCACCCGTAGGCCTAACGAGACGCGTCCCCATAGCAACAACAGGATGGCTGCTAATGGATTGTCTTGGCTTGGATACGTTTAGCACGAGGCACCAGACGGCACCCAGCTTTACACCACCTTCCTTACGTTTGAGTTCCCGTACGGTAAACTAAAAGTTTTGAAAGAACGCTCACCGTGCAGGCCATGCAAGCGGAGAATTGTATTTGTGAATGTTAGCGCTCGCACCATTACATATTTCCAAATTCCTCGCACAACATCGTGTTTATTGTAGCCCCAAAGTGCTCTGTTTAATTATTGCCGCATTCCGCTTCCCTTTCATTTTAACACCGGAGCTGTTTAAGCTCTTGGTTAGGCCAAAAAACTGCACTTGGCGATGACGTCACCGCACGTTGCCTAGCAACCACCTCGCGGAGCAGCGTGTGCTTCGCCACCTCTCCGTGCCGTGCACATGTTGCCTTGACATGGGACGTTAAGGAGAAGGAAGGAGGGGAAAGAGGAGAAAATTAGGGCGAGATAGAGAGAAATAAATTGTAGCAGCACCAACGAGGCAACGCGCAGAGCTGCTGCCGACGCAGTGCGCGTTTCCCCGCGTTCGCGCCGAACGCACGCGGTGTCCGGGACTGCAGCGGGCGCCTCTGGCGGCGGCTCGGCAGGTTTCGTCCAGACACGCCCCGGCAAGTGTAGAGGCGCAGCTTGGCCGTGACGTCACCGGGGAGATAAAGCTCGGAGCTGCCGAGACGGCGGCAGAACGCTCGTTGACTTTGCGGCGAGTACATGAAGCCTTGACATGGGACGACCAAAGAATAAGATCCAGACAACCGGAGAAGAAGCCGCTCATCTTGAAGCGCATCGCACGGCCAAGTGAGAATCTGCGCGTCGGAGGCGAGCCGATTCGGAATACCCTGCCTAGCACCACTTAGCATTTCCTAGCGAAACTTAGCCAAGCCTAGTAAAACCTGGAAGAAGCTTGGTCGATCACCAGCTCCGCTGTTTACTCCAGCATTGCACCATTAATGCAAGCTGCCCACATTTTTTTTAGATTATATTGGTGGACGCTTGAGTCGGTCTTTCTTTCGTTTATGTATACACTCAGGTACTTATAATGCATGACAATGGGTATGGCCTGTTGAATTGATACCACGCCATTACTCGCCTTTTCATTAAAGATAATAGTTCCAGATTTCTCTGCGCTAATTACTTAAGGCCTAGATTCGTCGCTGAAATGCTATTTATAGCCGCAAGTTTCTATAAATCACTTGAATATTCCGCTGGTAGCACTATGTCCGAATACATCAGCCCAGGGACATTCTGTTGCACTAGTTGCCTATTACGAATGTGAGATAAGTCAACCCCTAATTCACTCTTTTCCAGTCTTCTTTCTATGCCCTTAACATAAAGCGTAAAAAGAAGTGTAGACAGAGGGCATCGTTGCTTCAGTCCTCGGTGAACTTCCCCACCTTCACTGCATTTCCGGCCTTCCCGCACAACTTGTACTCGGTTGTCTCAATATATCTCCCTCAGCAGCTTCACGAAATCGTCATCTATGCCTTCTTGCTTAAGAATATCCCATAACACTTACCTGTCTACGTTGTCGTAGGCTCCTTTAATATCTAGAAATGCTATCGATAAAGGTCTATTCTGAGCTACTGCAATTTCCATGCAATGAGTTTGTACAAACATATTATCCTTTAAGCGTCTGCCTGGCCTGCACCCATTCTGTAGTTCCCCCAGTATATCATTTTTCTCCACCCGCTTCGACAGCTCTAATTTTATGGCTCGCATTAATATTCTGTATATCACCGATGGACTGTAACTGGCCTGCACGAGCTCGTCTTATCCTTATCACCTTTGCCTTTATAACTAATCATCCTGCTTTCACGCCACCCAATCTACATTTTATTCGCTTTAATAACTTGCTTTATGGCACTATAGTCAGCTGTGCCTTGCCCTTTGGGCACGGCTGTCTGATTAGTTGTAATGGGATTTCACCTGGTTCGGCTGCCGTGTTGTACCCCTAACAACACGGGTTGTAGGGAGCCTACATGTAACGCTGCTTTAGGGTGGTGACAACACCACAATTTTGACCGCTATTTACCGCTAAATTTGGTGGGTTGAGCCATTTTGGTCCCCAGCATCGCCCGGACATCGGATTTTTCGACCCATGATCGAGCCATCTAAGGGTTCGACTCCCAGCAAAGGTCGTGAGTTTGAGTTCCTTAATTAACTCTATCCTAATTAAGGTAGAGTTATTTGGGGCACTCGAACCCACGACCTTTGTTCGTGGCACCATGGTGGCACCCACACATGGTGGCACCATGAATTTTGGTGCCGTAACGCCGGACGTACGATCTTTCGACCCACGAGCCATCTAAGGCTTTCGCCTTAATAAATCATCCTCATCATCTTCGTGGAGACAAGGCCGTTCACGAATGCGGATTCAAGGCGGCTCGCTCACGTAGACCGAGGAGGCGATGCTAATGGTGACGACGGGCGAGAAGAGGCCGCACAGCAGGAAGTGCACGCCCTGCACGGCCATGGCGAACGCAACGGTAGCCAGGCAGCGAAGCGTTGAATCGCCGCCCGCCATCACGTTAACCACCAGGAACAGCGAGGCGGCCAGCACCTGCAGAGACAGCGCGAGACCGAACAGGATCAGCCGTTCTGATCCACATACCCGTATATATAGTGTATAGACGATTTCATTATCCTTTCCTGGACGCCGCCACCTTCGGCTATTAGTTGAACAATTTGTCAGCCTTGTGCGAAGTGACGTCAAATTAACGTGGTCACTTTTGTGTCGGATTTCGGCTTCGGAAGAGACTTTGTGGTCTCCTTTCCTGTTAAAATCAATCGTCATCGATATGAAGTTTCTGTAATATAATATAGCTATGGAGGAAGGAAATGGACAAGGAGGGAGCGTAATGCGACAATTTTGAAGCCTAGTCATTAAAAATGTAGGGTGTCCCGTCTAAAATTAGTCAAGCTGTTTAAATAAAAAAAGGTTTAAAAAGAGCAGCGCAATAAACAATTTCAAAACATACGTTGTTTGGTCGTCATATATCTGACGGCCAAACACCGTAGGTCTTTAAATTGTAACCTGCACCGTGTTTTTTAAATGTATTTTTTGTTGAACATCTTGGCTAACTTAGCTCAGACACACGGTACAAAAGGCTCATGGGAAATCGGCCGTGAGCACGAGTAGGCAAGCGGCAATTTCTCGATATTGAGCCGACGATGGCTGCTCAATATCGAGTGCACAAGAGGAAAAAGCGGGGAGAAAGCGCGCTGTCTTCCGTCGCACGGAAAGCACAGGGGGCATTCTACTCCGGTGGCTGCTAAAGTCACTGGAACCTGGAAAGTACCGCAGCCCTTTTCTCTTCGCCGCCGCGCCGCTGATTGGTCGATTGCCGTCAGGTGATCACTTTCCGCCATAGATGTTCCACGCCGCGCTGGAGTGGGCAAGCAGACAAAGGCACCGCTCGCACACGCCGCGCGCATGAGCCATCGACGAGGTCGGAGTTTCAATTTTGTGTAATTTAGGGCACATGTATCGTAGACGTAAAATAAAACGACAGGAAATGCCCGGGTGCTGCGTTTTCGGGTGCAGCAACCACCGGGAGTCCAGGAAAGCGCTCTTCGCGGAGAGAGCGACAACAAACACACTGCTATATCTGGCTGCACCGAATGAAGTGCGACAATTCTACTCCCACTAAGGTGAACTTGATGATACCGCAAAGCTTCTCATCGAACTGCGTAAATGTCATAATGTGGTCAAGATGCTTCTTCACGCGTTAGCTTTGTAGACTGCGGTTTGCCTTGCGCAAACAAGGCGAGGAGATGCTCAAAATATGCAGAACCGAGCAAATTGCCACTCGAAGAGCGTCGGAATGCGGGCGGCTGTGTAAAAAATAACATAATGTAGTGAGAGAACCGCTGCAATAAAGGTCTATCGACCTGTCAATGTCGAATATTAAGATATACATTTTCTCGTGTTTGTTTATTACTGCTTAAAACAACGGGAACGTGACCTGGATAACTCTGTTTTAGCATTCCTTACCTTGTACTGCAGTCAGGGACAGTTTGTGTTCGTCGAAGTCGATCTGTATCAATCGCTTCGAGCGCGGGTAAATCTTCTTTTTCTTCTTTTCTGGAGTTTTACGTGCCAAAACCAGTTCTAATTATGAGGCATGCCGTAGTGGAGGGGTCCGGATTAATTTTGACCACCTGGGGTTCTTTAACGTACACTACAACGCAAGCACACGGGCGTTTTTGCATTTCACCTCCAACTAAATGCGGCCGCCGCGGCTGGGATTCGATCCCGCGACCTCGTTCTCAGCAGCGCAACGCCTTAGCGAACGAAGCAACCGCGGCGCGTCGCGGGTAAATCAGCAGCCACGTTCGAAAGCTCTTACATCCATGCTTACAAGGGATGCGTGGAAGCACTTGATACCCAGTCAGCCTAAAGATCTGTGTGCGACACACGAGCCTAGGGCTCGTTTTGCATATATAACGGGGGGGGGGGGGGGGGGGCGCAGTTGAATATGCTTCACTTTCCGAGTACATGTCATTGATACCGTATCTAGCTACGCGAACCGCGGTTTTGTTTTGTGGGTTTCACAGGGCCCACTGCGACAACCATCGGGCCGGTCTTTACTGTAGTAAGCCTAGAAAACCCGAGGAAGAGCTGCTCGCGTTTTACGGCGTAAGTTGTTATGGGCTCATTCCAATAGCCGTCTCGGTTGGCGATGGTGCCCGCCTAGGTGTCTAGACCAGTGGCGTAGCCAGAAATTTTGTTCAGGGGGGGGGGGGGGGGGGGCTCAGGTTGCAGCACGGCCTCCTCCTCATAGAATTTGTCGAGGGATCAAATGCATGAATAATAACTGCATTGCCAATTCCATTGTATAATAGATGCTGCAAACGAATTATTGAACGCTATGCACTGTCCGTTAAAATATGTGTTTTCATATAAGAGTATATTCGTATGCCCCAAAAATTGTGGCAGAAATAACTGATATCAATGCTTCCGCATTTTTTTCTAATTATTAAGTAAAGAAAACATCACATGAACTTTAGAACCATTGACCCTTTTCGCGGAGCAGTTTGTTTTAGAGAAACGAGATGGCGCTCACGGCGGCGCGCCATACCTCTCCTCAGCGACCGCGCACGCATACGAAACCATTACCGCTTCTATATCTTGCTTCTGTGCTATCAGCTGTCGGAAATGCAACTGAGTTTTCGCTAACACACTGTGCTCCAATAATGCTAGATTGAATAATGTGGATTGAAGACGCGTGCAGTAGTTGGCTGCAAAAATAGTGACTGGCATGTTAAGGAATAGAATGAATCTGTGTGGCGAAGTTCGCGGACCGCTGCTGCAACTGTCCGAACGTGTTACCGGCACTTCGTGATGTACGGATTTCCTCGAGGTTACAGAAATTTGCTCATCCGCCAACCTTGTATCGCTAACCTTCAAAGAAAGGGCTTCATCTCCAGAACGTCGGCAAGAGTGAGTACCAATCGTTAAACAATGACAAAGGGAGTAGCGCCGCTTCCTGTCATAGTAAGTTTCGCGCACGTTATCTATACACATCTGTCCCGAATGGCAGGAAAACTTACGCCCACTCTATCACCGATGTATCAAGAATAAGCGAATGGACGCACAGTTGAATATATGCGCACTGGATACACACAATAAATGACGGACTACACCTATGGCGCACCAATGGTAAGCAAGTTATAGCTGTAATATATATTTGCTACAAGGTATTACAATGTACAAAACAGCTACGTTTCAAGCCTTGTGCGCAGCAAGAACAAATCTATCGGATTCGGAACTGAGCACACCCGCGAGTGATTTGGCAGAAAATAATCAGATAGTGGCCACACCGAGGAACTTCACTGAGTCAGAAACTGACAAGCCACTGCTTCAAAATATTTGCCGAATAAAGAACAAAGAGCAAAACACACTAATGCTGACTGAATTCATAATCGGAAAGCTTGGAATGCATATTTAGCCCCGCTATTAGAAGAAGCACCATATACACTGCTTGCGCCGTTTGGACATAGGTTAATCAGCTCCGAAAGCGCTTTTGCATGTTCTCTGAAGCTGTGATAAAAGCTTCGTGTCGTCCACCTAGTCACCGTCTACGATATCTCCGAAAACAGAGGTTTTCTAAGCCGCGCCGGCGTCATACACTTCCATTGTAAACAAGGAGGCAACGGAGGCAGTTGAGGCAAGCAATGGACGCGTCACCACGTGATCAAATATGGCAGTGCCCACGGGATCGCCGCAAAAAGAGTCGATATCAGTTCGAAACCAGCAAAGCAGTGCATGCAGCTTATATGAAAAACGCAAAGGCCATGAAATGAATAAGCTGAGGAGAAATATTTTGATGAATCTTTGTCATTCAATAACCTTGTTTACAATTTTCTACATATGCAACGGCCAGGAAGAAACCTCAATGACGCTATCCCTCGTTACAATCAATTGCGCAGGAGCAGCTGTAATTCGTCGTGTATTGTAATTTGTACTCGCAACAGTGAGTACAAATAAAAAGTGGGAGTTCTGCAAAGTATATATTAGAAATGCGAAGACACAACTCGCTAAAGGGCAAAAAAAAGAGTCGCTGGAAACAAAGTTCACTGCTTGTATACACAAAACCTCGCAATAAGATATTTAAAAATACGTATCAGTCTCCAATAAATCTACGCATTTAAGCCAACGTCAGTGTATATAATGCGTCAAATAAGACAAATAAACATGTTGCTCCGTCACAGATAGTAACTTTGCGCACAGAAATACAGATGATCTAGGCAAGAACATAACTATGATCCCAGAAATCGTGTTATGTACTTGGGCCATGCAGCGGTCGCGACATCGCCATGTGGGTAGAATAATAGAGGAATAATGCATAAATCAGTACGAAAATGTGTAATTTAACTGCCTGCACAACGCCAACAATTATTCTGCACCCAAAATTAAAGGAGGGTGTTCCTTCGTTTCAAAAAAGAAATAAAAGCAGGTAGCTGAAAATGAAAGAAAAGGACAAACGAAGGCCACAGATGATGCGGTAAGTTGAACTACCCAATATCCGAGTGTGTTTTTGGCGAAAGCCGCGTGGGCCGGGCTTTCAATGAGCAAGGTCGGTCAAAATTGGTTATTGGTATTCTCGTAATTTTTGTATTCGCGTGATAATTGTGATCATGATGCCAACTGCTAGAATAAACGGCGAAAATTTCTGCGGTTCTAAAAGCTAATGAGTGGTCATACGTTTTCATAATTAAGAACTTATGAACCTGAAGGAACAGTGCTCTTTACTTGCATTGATTTTTGCTGCTTCGCTATCTAAAGGACAAACTTCTCTCGGCGGGAAAGTTGAGCGAAGCGGTCAACGACTTCGGACACGTTGATGCCAAAGTCTCTGTGGGTGTATAGAAGCGCCAGCCTAACCATGCGTTCCGCAGACATTGTATAGCGCAAGTAGTTTTTAGTAAACTCTTGCTAAAAAAGTATTCTCTCTGCGCTGGCAGTGGTCCCTGGAAGGGTGACTAGAAGCTGCAGCAGTATTTACACATTTACATAGAACATGCTGTCGCAATGAGAGATGGTTATCTATACCGGTGCTAAAACCTAAAACACTCCCTCGATGTCGTTGGCATACCTGTTTAGGTACCTTGCAGAAACAGTAGGCTGTTCGATTCCAGCGATGTCCGTCGTTTCGTCAGGAAGTATGGAGAAGCAGCCTGCTTTTGAATCTAGGCTTTCTTTGATAATCTCACCACAAATTTCTATTATTTGGTTTTGTGCGTCTGGGCTTAAATACGAGGCATTACTGGGGCAACCTTCCAAATGGTTCTTCAGATATGTATCTCCACAATCAGCTCGCATGCAAAGAAGCACTCTGAAAATGCATGTATTTTCAGCAGGGGCATTGCTTAAATCCATGGGGTCCCTGTCCCTGTGGCCACGGAGAGCCAAACCTTGTCGCCCGCAAAAAAAAAAAAAAAAAAAATCTCAATAATAGGCCGTTTACTTTCTTCTGTTTTCTCATATTTTACTTTGCCTGCCCTGGTCCAGCTGATCAATCAAATTGGGCACGCTTCCTGAAAATGTTTGGAGGAAAGTATCAGCTGCTAGCTGACAGTCCGGGTGATATTTAGTATTTTCGTGTGTGTGGAAGATTGCGAGCGCGTGCTTCCATTTCTGGAACGGCTTGGACAGGAGGGCTCCAGTGCGCGCATTTTGGCCCAAGTTTATAAGAACATTAACCCCATAAAGTTCTAGAATTGAAAATCTTTTAAAGCATGCCTTTGGAAATGTCAGCGCACCTTTCGCGTCAAAAGTTTATGAGAACTTTACACCCATAAAGTTTCGTAATTGAAATCCATGCGCTCCGTATATTCCGCGGCCGCTGCGAGATGCCGCAACGCGCCCGCTCGCTATCAAAAAGCCGTTGAAAGTTTGTGCTTGGATGGGGCTCCTTGCGTTACGTGACTCCAGGTGCAAGGGCAGTGTCACGAAATATAGCTCGAGTTCGCAATGTTCGTGCTGAAATGTCTTTTCAAGCGTGAAAAAGGCATTGTAGACAAAATCCAGAATGATTGCCGGCGTCGGTGGTAGTTTTGGTCGGCGGTGCATGCCAGCATGAAAAAATTTCGGGGGGGGGGGGGGGTTGAAGCCCCCCCCCCCCCCCCCCCTTGGCTACGCGCCTGGTCTAGACCTAGGTGTCTAGGAGCACCGAGCGCCAATACCTTCGTGTGCGCTATAGCACCCATACGCTAGCGCGTCACCCGCGTTCACGAAGTGAAACGTCACTGTAACTTTTTTCTTCCTCCATGCTTGAACGGTTTGGCCACCAAGAAGGGCCTATTTCCAGAGAGTCAACGCACACATGGGCGCCACTGGAAAGGCGGGGTGGCGTCACAGATGTTGGCTTCTCCTTCCTAGTTTATTGTTGTTGGTATTTTTTTTCTTCTTCTGCTATGTATTTAACCAAGCGCTGATGAAAAGAAAGTCTGTCTATTTCCTATTGGTTCTCGTCGGCTCATCTTTTCTTCCGTGCCGCTCGGTGATCTGCGCCACGCAGGCCTTTGGTTGTCGGTTCTTCCCCTCCAGTCGCTGCGTCGATCGACTGGCGGCATCACAGTCACCAAACCATGATGTGAAAAACAGCGCAATAAACACGGACAATAATTGGAAGATGACAAACACTAGCGTTGACCTATTTTGAGCAACAAGTACATGTAAAAGAAAAAAAAAGGCTGCGACCGCGTTGTTATCCGCGTTTCTTGCACTGATTTTCACATTATGCGATCACACCAACTAGCCCACCTCTCAGTCACGATCCTGTCGACCGAATGCATCCGTCCAAACATAGTCCATACGATTCGGCTTTAGTACCGTGCATTTAGTAGCAAAAAATAAAAACAAATGGCCAGCACTAAGAACTCAAGATGGCGGAAATCAAACGCTTCGGTATAGTCTAAATAAAACTAAACAGCACATCCATTATTACAGGGATGAGTCTATTCTCGCGGCAGCCGGGAGAATTTCTGAAGCGATTTTTATCCCGACACTCACCTCCTATTGGCGCTTGGAAGTCACGTGAGAAACTGCCGGGAAGAACTGGCGGGAAAAATTGCCTGCAGGTGTGCCCTAACCTAACCCAATCTAACCTAGTCTTATCTAACCTAGCCTAACCTAACTTAATCTAACCTTCCGAGAGCCAATAGGAGGCGAGTGCCGGCAGAAATTCATTTCAGAAATTCTCCCAGTTGCCGGGAGAATAGACACTGCCTCATGAGAGCCCCGCGCTTGTGCCATACCACTTCAATGATGTTGAAGAAGCCGTTCCAGGTGATGACGTATTCGCTGTTGACCTGGATCTGCGACAGCGACTTGTTCCCGCTCAGGAGGTCGCGCACCACATCGTTGAGGCTCTCGTTTCCAGGCAGCGGGAACTCGGGGAACGAAGCCATCTCGGGCGATGCGTAGGCTGGGATTTACGGAGGCAGGGCGCTCCGCACAAGATGGCGTGCCACCTTCTTGATGGCGATGGGACTGCGGTGGCCGGGAAACGAAGAAAAGTGTTACGGTGATGATGATGATCGCTATTGGCCTTCCCTTTGTAAGACATGCCCTGGTCTGCAATCAGCTCGTCGACGTCATCTGAGCCCTAATCGGCCGCCAGACTTACACAAGTGGATCTTTGGCCCTCATCACCGCTCCTTATTTTTTGGACTTTATGCAAGAGACAGAGCTGCACGATTATGTGTAACACTTCCTTTTGATGCCGCAAGGCAAACTAACGCAATGAAGAAAAAGACAAAAAAAAGTGTTGTCTCGCAGAACGGGCTTATTTCGCTCCGTGGGCGGGTTTGTACTGCGCGACGTTCGTTCTGTGGTTCATTTTCTCCCATTGTTACCATGGGAAACCAATTCATCTGTTCCCGCAGCTTGATCAGTCATGCGAAAACGTGAGAACATGTTATAAGACTTTAGAAAAATTAATCAAGTGTTACACGTTTGTAAAACGTGAAGGCGAAAGCCTGACTGCTGTGGAAGAAGACGACGACGACGAACGCGGGAGCAGTGGCACGGGCGCGAGGGGCAGTGTGGGAATGCTGGCATGATCAGTGGCATTGGAGCCAGCTGTGGAAGAAGACTACGAACGCGCGAGCATTGGCACGAGCGCGCGTCTTTGAGACCACGTGACGTGTGCAATCAAGCACGAACTCGGCATATCTTCAGTAAACCACAACCGTGGAGCAAACGTGGCTTCAGGGAAGCGTGCTCGTCTCGCACCGCGGAGGCCCGGGTTCGATTCCCACGCAGGCCAAAATTTACCAAATTTATTTTCACAGCAACTAATTTACTTTGTTTACGGGAATCTCCCTTAGAAATGTGACGTCCTCTTTTGACGTGTTATTACTCTTTGCGGCGTCGGCCTTTTTAGATGCGAAGCAGCTTATGGCGGAGGCTTTGTCCGTCCTGCGTCCCACACCGCCACAGCGCATGCGCGTCCCCTCTGTCTCCTCTCCTACGCTCCCCCTTTCCTCTAGGAATCCTCTACGGAGCGGCGCCCGCGTCCCACAGCGCATGCGCGTCCCCTGCCCCTCTCTCTCCTCTCCTACGCCCCCCTCCCCCTCTCTCCTCTAGGAATGCGGAGCGGCGCGCACGACAGGTGGTGCGACAGCTGCATACTCCGCTGGGGGCGCCACGGTAGTTCCGCGGTATGAAAATTGAAAATGACGGAGCGCGCGCGCCTCATTCTCTCTCCTGTGCAGCGACGCGATGAGCGCTCGGGCCGCTGCCGCGAAACATCTCCCGCTCAAGCTAACCATCTCCCCGCTCTTCGCATCTACACATGGTTCCCTTTAGCGGGAGATGGAGTAATTTTTTCGTCCCGGCCAGTTTCGCCGAGGTCACTAAATTCATTATTGTGTTTGCCAAGGATGGAGGAAGGCCGGTCTTTCCTGCCAATAAAATCTCTTTCTGAGCTCTGTTATTACATAGTTGGTAGAGTATGGAAGAAGACGAACAATTTACGCTAGTATTTACGCCGCACCTTTAGAAACACTTCTCAGTTCAGTCGGCCTCAACCAAGTGAGGCGGAAGACACTTCATTAGAGCGGAAATTCGAAAACGAGGGACAAACATAGAAGAGACATACACAGCGCTCTGTACGTCTCTTCTGCGTTCGTCCCTCGTTTCAGGCGCTGATATTAGGAGGCCGGAAGACGCTGCTGTGAAGAACTTTCTCCTGTTTCCATCCAGGCCATTTTGAAGAAACAGAACGGAAGACCAGAGCCCAAGTCACATTCATATCTCTTAACGAACATTTCGGAGAAGCGAGAAGAAAGCCAGGCTAGGCAAGGGAAGATGTTGGCCCAGGAACATTGAAGGCCGGAAAAAGCGCAAACGTGTCTGGTTGGTTCATAGAAGCCAATCATTCCGAAAGTAAAAAATTGCGAGCGAAAAAAAATTAAATTATGGGGTTTTACGTGCCAAAACCACGATCTGATTATGAGGCATGCCGTAGTGGGGGGACTCCGGTAAATTTTGAATCGCCTAGGGTTCTTTAACGTGCACCTAAATCTAAGTACGAGTACATGGGTGTTTTCGCATTTCACCCACATCGAAATGCAGCCGCCGTGGCCGGGATTTAATACCGCGACGGAAAAGAAGCTTGAAGCGTACCCGATGCGGAAAAGTAGTGGTAACGTAAGAAAGACGATGACCTTATTTAATAAACAAATTAAATTGTCCGGTGGAAAAATTCAGACAGAAAACCCCTAGCACAACAGCTCGTTCGTTCTTACTTAGCTTACATTTACTTCAATTCACACTGACACTACAGCTACGGGTCTTTCACTTCGTGTAATATTCTAACCTGTTGCTATCGCATTCACTGCTTCGCCCTTATAGCGAAACTATGATTATTTTTGTTGAAAGAGGATACATACATTGTGTTTTATAAAACAAATTCATGAGATGTAACGCTCATATTATTCGTGGTATATTTTGCGGCCGTGCATCTCTTGCACTGTAGTACATTTTGCATACACGGCTACTGCAGCTAATTGCTCTAAATAGCTTATATAAGCACTAATTAGGTGCGCGCTTCCTCTGGTAATTTTAGAAAATGCACACTGTTGCGTCCCGAATCGGCCGGGCGCATTCTTTGATTGTTTCCCATCGAGGCAGGCCCTTTCATGAGCGTCGTCCAGACGGCGACAGTGCCAGACACCGACGAGACGGGCAAACAAGCGCCCCAACTCGGCAGTGCCCATTCTTTGGGTGCTTCCCCCGATACCACCCCTTTCATCAGCGTCGTCCAGACGCTCACTTAGAAGCGACCGACCACAACCGCCACCCTTCGTCAGACGCGGGGATTAGTGCAAAGGCCATTCTCCCGACCCTGGCAAGATGACCGTCGGAGGGCAAGAAACAGGTCACCGACTTTCGTGGAAGGAGTGTCAACCCCCTGTTTCCGGATTGCCTCGTCCTTGCTTCGAAGGTGCAATATTAGAGGCGGAGTTCAGTGAACAAGACGGCCTTTCTGATTGGCCGCATCAAGGTCATCTGATTCCCTAGTCGGGTCAACTAGGGAAGACCGATGTTTTATAAGGAGACACCTTGCGTGCAGTGGTGTGTCCTGACCTGTTCTGATATGTGCTCAGACATGTAGTGAGCTGAGACTTTCAAAGTGCTCTCCCATGGAGTGGGCTTCCATATTTGGAGCCACTGTAAATATGTAGAATAAACCCTTTTTTCTCTCGCTCTTACTCCCGGACGTACTCATCCCTCTGGCTGAAGGATCACCGGCCTAAACGCTACCCGAGTCTCAACAAACTGGCAGCAGCGGCGGGTAAATCTCCGACCCGCAACAACGGATGGCAGCGCTGAGATGAAACGCAAGCCCGTTCCTAACAACACACACCCAAGAAAAACAAGAAACACCTGGAGCTGAATTTTCAGTGAATCACATTTATTACTCTCCAAAATTGCACATTTTTATTCAGAAAGCTATCCTCGTGTTTCCATTCTATGCACGCACACAAAGCTTCGACGTATTTAGATTCCAACTCGATGGATCTGCTGCTTTGTTTGTTTTTCATACAAATAGATTGAAATTTTACAGTTTCAATTTATTTCCAAACTCATTTTATAAGTTTAAATAATGAAGTTGCTGCACTCAAGCTGAAATGATGTTGCAGTGCAAGTTGTGCTAACCTCGGTTCTTCGTGCTAACAATACAGTCTCGTGCTTACATTCACATTACATTACATTCACAAAACAAGAGGTCAGCAAGTTTATGCCCGCTCCACATGAAACACAAGTTTGAGCATGACAAAAAAGTCGCAGTTTAGCCCGAACGCCGAAGCATTGATTGCGATAACAAAACAGTAGGGAGCTATACGAAGTAGTAATATTATCGGCCGTATAAACTTGTAAATATTCGCTTACTAACTGAATTAACAAGCACGGTGTCACGCGCGCACAAGCAAACATGAACACATCTCACTTATGACTGCGGAAACTAGCTGTCAAAACGCTGGAGTGAGGAAGCGCGGCGCAAGCAGCGAGCGAATTGACCTTCGTGCTGCCTCTCGCTTCAACGCGAACGAAGCTGCGAAAACACAGCGCACACGAAGCTATCAGCACTCGCACTCTGTCCCCATCGCAGATCGCTTTCAAGACGGGGCCCGCGCGGCCGCGTCATACGCAGTCGCCACCGGAGCACCCCTCCCCCCTCTCCTCCCCCCGGGTGCCTTGCGCGCGCGAGATTGAGCCGCCATCATTGGCTCACCCTCCCGCGCTTTCACTCGCAGCCTACTGCGCGCGACGACGTTATCGCCTTCGGACTTAAAACAGAACATCTCATCAGAAATGCACTTGGAGCGTCCACATACAGTCGAACGCGGTTATATCGAATCTGCAGGTGATGACGAAAAAGTTCGATATATCGGCAATTCGATATGTAAAATAAAAATTTTCTACAAACATTTTCTAAGGGATTTTACTGGTGTTTATTATACGCAATAATTCGTTATATGTGGGTTCGATATATCCAGGTTCGACTGTATTTGCTACCGCATTCAAGTCCAATATTGACACGGAGCCTTATTTGAATTGTAAGGAAGCTGGCACCAGCCTCAAGAATATCTAGCAATGTGAAAACAGTGTGTCCCTTCACGACACCAGTATGAAGTACGTATGTGCAAAAATGTTTCTTACATATGCTGTGATGTACCGACGTAGCAGCACCACGTTTGCTCGCTTACAAGTCAGTTGCAGCGAAGCTCGCAGAAACGCGTCCAATTTATTCCTTTCCTCTACGCCAAAACCCAAACACGTGACCACTGGACTCTACAATCCGTCTATTGCTCTGCCAATGAACGGAAGTTTGAGCGCATAGTCGGCTACGCAGCGCCCCGACCGAATCATGCTCAGCGCTAGGTATGTGTCCGCTTATGCCGAGAGTTTCGGATTCTGCTTTGTTTGGCATCGCAGCATTCGTTTGTTTTGCCGGTTACATATGAATCTTTGATTTAAAGGGGGAAATGCACACCTTGTCGTTTACTTGACGAGGCGTTCACTGCACTGCAGAACGACCACCGATCATACTTTGCATGCTAATGCAAAGTATTAAGTAAAGTATTATGTTGTATTAAAGTATTATGTTGTAAAGTATTAATGCAAAGTATTATGTTGGCTGACTGAAATGAAAACACATCGCCTTTCCACGTATCCGTCATTGCGTCGTCTGATCAGTGGTTTCTCAAGTGTCCGAGTTTCCATGTCATAGCACAAATTTTCCCTATACATCAAAAAACTTTCCTGAAGGCCTATAATCCCTACATCTAGGGAAATTTCCCTGTTGTTGGCAGCACTGGGCTCCAAGCCGTAACTTGAGCCGCCTACAACCGGCCTCATGGCCTAGGTAGTGTGATGTAAACACACACACACACACACACACATATATATATATATATATATATATATATATATATTCACCGACGATCACTATACTCCCTAATGCGAAATCTGAGCGCAGCTCTATACGCGTTTCCATTTCGCGATATATTGGCAGGCGCGGACAATGTTTCGGGCGGCACGTTGCAAAGGGAGAGAAGTATGACGCGACTGCCTCGCAAATCGGGAAATCACGACAGGCAGCGCGTGGTCGCGATTCACAGCAGCCGCCGCAGACAGACCTCCGCTCAAGCAGCGCTTTGTTTCCATATATGGTATCATTGGGCGTGCTCGCCGCATGCCATCGGCGAAGACGACGGCGCGCTCCTCGCAAGTTCTGCGCGGCACTACGCTTTTCTTCTTACACTGCACCCCGCATTCGCTTTCATCTTTCGCTATGCTCGTTCGCTCGGTTAAGCCGAGCGACAACGCCGACGCTCGCGGCAGGAACGGGCGCCTAAAGCCTGTTTCACATGCAAGCGAAAACGCTCGCGATTCCCGCGACCGCGGCGCAGAAACCTGTTCCGAGCGGCGGCACTAGCGGCTAAGTTCGGGCAGAGCTGCGCTAAAGGTTACCGCTGGTAAGCCTGATGTGTTCGCGCGGGCTCATCGGTTCCGAGATCACGCGTGCGCATTAGACTGACGGCCGCTGTAGCGGCGTTCGACCAGCCAGCAACTAGCGCAAGCACGCGTACCATAAAGCTCTGAATTGCGTGCATCAGTGCGTGAACACGCGTGCCCGTTACGATCTGCGTGCCTACCGGCGGCTAAAACAGACCCGATCTTCGCACATGCTTGCTTTCCATACGCCCTGCTTTTATCGCCATCCCCTCGGTCTGGTTCGCGCCTGGACAAACCTAAGCCGACGTTGACCGTGCGCCTTGGAATGGCTGCAGCGTGCGTCAACACCCGCACTACGGCCGCGCCTTTCACCGAATAGCAGATATTCGATTCGCAAACCGAATCATTCGAACTTTCACTATACGATTCGTATGTTCCGAGTATTCGACACACACCTAGGTTTAGCCGAGTCTGAAAACACCCACACGCTTTTCATATTTTCCCTTTATTCTTCTCTTGTGGGCACCACCACACATGAATTTCCACAAATATTACAGGAAAAAGAACTTGGGAAGGGTGGAGAGGTTGGCGTGCGAGAGGCACCATCCTCGGCACCTGGGGACGAGGATAAGAAATGGGGAAAGGGAGCAAGGAGGGATGAAATTGACGCATGCCAAAATGAGTCAACACCAGTATTCGGCAGCTCGCAACTGCAAGGACCACAAGGATGCTGGCTGTTGAACTTAAGTCCAAGATACAAGTATCACAGAGCTCCGGAGCAATTCGCTCCTCGTACAAATATTTCGCATTTCCCGGTCTACAACCATAACTAGCAAGAATCTGTAAAGCAGTAACCAGAAGGGCTGCATTTACAACATATTTTCGATGCAATAGCATCCAGCATAGGTGCATCTACTTCACGCTGGGCAATGTGAGCACTGTAGTTGGGGCCAACATACATTGTGTTACCATATAAAGCACACGTGGTAAGTATGCATTCTGGCAATGTTAAGAGTGCCATTGCCATATTTTGTGAAGCGGATGCATCAATGCTAGATAATGTCATGACGCATGTTCCCTGTGATTATTATCAGGATGGGAAGCAATGAAATGAAAAACAACAATTGAGAGACACACGCTTTGTCCTGAACAAGCAGTCTTATTTAAGCATCTGCCACACCTAGCCATTTCTAGCCGATTTTTTTTTTCTTCGCACACTTGGTATCAACGATAAGGGCCATTCACGCTAAAAATGAAAAAAAAAACCTATGTACAGATATACAATTATTCGCTACAAAAATAACACTAACTAAAGTGAAAACGCCATAAATAAAAAAGCAACACCTTTTTTTAAACCTACTAGTGTGGTTAACCTAACAACAAAAAATGTTTTTCTGAGTGAATTCCTGCAGGGAAATTGAAAACAAAAAAATTCAATGATACCCCTGCAGTAGTAAATTTCTCGCAGAAAAAGAAACAAGCAAAAATTCAACAATAAAAACCCCTGCAATATGCTAGGCATGTTCGCACTTCATAATCATTAGTGCAGATTGCCCAGCAAATTGTGAGGTTTCAAATTAGAAATACTAACAACCTATAAATATTGAGGCTGGCAGTAGTGCCCAAGTGCTTAAATAAAGCTGCTTGTCTAGCACTGCTCAGTGCCTTATTTTGAACAAGAAAAAAAAAACTAGAGAGAGTGAAAAAAGAATATTCACAAATAGCTTTCATAAAGACAATACAGAACTGTCCCCTTGACACACCAACACAGAGATTAGCAAAACTAAAAGAAGCCGTCAAAAGATGCCACAGAAAAAGCCTACCACTTTGTTAGCCACGAAGCATGCTGCTATGTCACCATGGCAACGGGACCCATTTTGCTACATACAGAACTCAGCGATACAGACTAGCCACTTTTTGAACTGCTAACGGCCAAAAAATGCACCCTGCTGAGCACTCTATTGCCCGTGAAAATGTGTCTGTTATGCGTAGCACTGCCATTGCTTACATCTGCATATGATGGACGCCTGTGCTCATGCAGAGAGCCCCCAGCTACCGCTAGTCATTGCAGTAACGTGGCTAAGCAAGTTTGGTGGTACATATTTGAGAACACACAAGACACGTGACAGAACTGCAGAGGAACAAAATTCTGAATGGAGCAATTGTGGACAAACAAGATGTGAAGATGACAGAGCAAAGCACAAGTACGACTTCTGCTGTCAAAGAAGTACAACTTCTGCTGTCACAGAACAGAAGTAGAACTTCTGTTCTCGAAGAGCAGAAGTGTGAAGGGCGGAATTGTGACTTCTGATCATGCTTAAGACTTTTGCTCTTCACAGATGGAAGACGCACGCTGTTGGAAGTTGGAAGGGCAGTTTCCACTGCACCGACCCATTCCATGACCCCACACAACCCTTGAATGGAAAATGAGTTATGGGCTATCAAACAAACTGTGCGCCTGCAAGACCACGCAGCAAACTGCCACGCAATATTTAATATTGGTCTTGGTTATATTTAGCGCCACCCCAAGAGGAAAAAGATTAGCCTGACAGTCATAATAAATGAGTACCATGGCATTTTTTTTCTTCTTTTCTAGCTGTGACAAAAGTGGGCAAAAGCAAAATGGGTTAAAGAATGCTGCCATGCCAACGGCGATGCACGAGACTTAGCACGGGACCATTCCATGGAAGCAGACCTTTACGCGGAAACATGCCAGGCCCAAAGCGACAAACCTTTACTGCACTAAAGAATTAAGCAACACAAAGCAAACATGCACTAGGCACAGGAAGCATTTGAAAACTAGAATTGACATAAAGGTGTCACCCACATCCTTGACCTTCAAGCTACTTTAGAACAGCACAAACAGCAAACAAAAGCCACAGAATAACTAACGATAGACAACAATTTAGCCGACAACCTCAAAGCTACAAAATCCTACAAGACTGAGAACATTGAATGCCACAAGCACATTAAAAACAGTGAGTGTTATAAAAGACTAAGGCTAACATACATTTAACACAAGACTAATGCTTTCTTAACGAGCGAACTGCTTTCAAATCCCATCAACATGGCCACAATAAAAAGAGTGCAACAACCACACAAAACGAGAACACTACATGCCGATTACAGAAAGCGAAAAAGAAACCCTATCCCCGATTAACATAAATGATAAAACGCCACACAGATCAATGACACCAACGTTTTACACCAACGCAGTACACACGCCTCAAAACTTTGGTGATGAAGTCGCTTTCATTACATGTAACCAGGGGCACAAACCCTGGTATTGCGAAAGCAAAAGGCTAAGACAGTTACCTTCCACTGCCATAGATCATGCCTCAAAGGAAACTGGTTAGATACAAGATGGGTTAATAAAATAAATTACTAAAAACTACATAGACCTTTCTTCTTAAGATACTGGGCCAGATATCTGACCCTTAGGCACTGGTAACTGTGCAAGGGACAGCTGTCCAGCTATTCAGTGCAGAAGTATAATCTCTTACGCAGATAAAACTATGGGTTACACATGTGTCATCCTAGCTTCTGCAGCATAAGCTGAAACTTGAGAGTGCAAATTAGGAGCCCATTCCTCAACCAAGGCACTCAAGGTTACATTGGCACACACATCATAGACACAAATGCATTACTTGAACTGCCAAACGATGCCAAAAATACGGGTTGGTTGAGTTGGCCTCGTCTGGGATACAATGGCACGACAAACTCGTGCAAAAAAGTGCCAGCATATTTGCAGTATTATTCGCGCTGTACAAAATTACACCTACACAAAAAGGAGCTCGAGAGCATTTGAAGTATCCAGCTGTTGGGACCAGAGAGAGAGAGAGAGCTCTGCACTGAAGGTACTCTTCAAAATGTATCAGGTTTCTGGGTCCAATACACTCAGTATTTTGTACACTGTACAAAAACAAAAAAAAAAAAAACATGCATACATCTTGGTGGCTCAAAAGCATCTAGGGTACCCAGCGATTAGACGGGAGGACCCCAAGCATGTTCCCGCTTGAACCACAAAATGATTGGACACGCAGTTGTGCACACCCTTTCCCGCAACCTGGTCACATCTGCATACTGCACACAGCATTTGCGCTGCTCACTCCAACGCAAGCATTGCGCACTTTCTCGCACAGCTAACATGAGCATACCCTTCACTTAACCTATGTCGTGTAATCGCAGCTGGCTTTAAGCCCGTGCTCATAAGCTTTAATGAATGATAAATTTCATAGTCGGGTTCAATCGCTCAGGTGTGTCAAGAGCAATGAGCCTCCGGAACAACTTCAATAACGCATGATATGGCTCACGCACTAGACGAGAAAACTAGGTTAGCTGATCATTACAGCAATGCATCATGATTGACTGTCTGTAAATACAGACAAAACAAAGAACACCGAGGAACAAACGCTAGATTTACAACTGCATGAAACTCCAATGTTTTCTTCCTACCTCATATTCATATCTAATAAGCATCAGGTGTCGCATCAGTGTTCGCGATTAAGAAAAGAATCCAAGGCTTTTTTTAGTTCTAATGCCTAGCCAACGCACTGTCAGGGCCCAACGCAGCATCATGTTCTGGAGCTTGACAATGAAGTACTGCCTTCAACAAAGGCCTTGGAAATGGCGTATTGAAACTCAATGGTTTCCAAGGACCACTAAGTGATTTATAGCACTGGTCAATCATGATGCACAGTGTATAGTACACTAGTGACAACGCATGTGCAAATTTACATGCTGTGCGCAACGCTGCGACAAGCAGCAGCAACAGTGAAGCCCCCCCCCCCCCCCCTTTACATATGGTATCTGGCAAATGACGCCCGCTAAAGCTTGCCGAGGACACATGTTCACATGAGATCAATGTGCAGAGGCATTCGCAAAGCAATGAACACTGCCCTGCAACATAGAAAAGAAAAGCAACGCATTTTCTTCGCACTGTTTCAAGTTCTACATTTTTTCCCGTTACACAAAACATCAGACACTTCCTGGCTGCATTTACACAAATTGCTTTGCCTTAAAAACGCGGCGTGGCAACTGCTTGCTTCAACGACTGCTTTCCGTCACATGTCAAAACCAACTCCAGACAGACTTCTCAAAGCTTAACACATTAGCTACAATGTCAGTCTTAATGGTTATTCCTCAAATGCAGCTGTGAAAACACAGGTTTTTTTTTTTTCCTGCAGTGCAAAAGCAATGCCTCCAAGAAAAGCCAACACACAATAAACACTTCCTTCTTTCAATAATGAATGCAGTGACGCTTTCTCCCTAGACTTAAAAATGATGCAAATGACCCTCTAGCAGGTCATGCCACACAAAAATTAGAACCTAAAAAAATGCATTGGTGAATGTGTTTTTAGTCTCACATTACCACCACTGCCAACGTTCAACAAAATTTGTTAAGCCTAACATGCATGCACATAACACTTTCTATGAAAATCAATTGCAGCTAGTTTACATCCAATATTTTACACTTTATGAAAGAGCGTCACAAGCTTTCCAAATACAGCAAGCAGGCAAATTAGGTTACACAGAACGACTCAACAAAAAGAAAACATAGCTGGCAAGCTTTTCTACTCCCCGCACATAAATGTAGTGCAACTGGTTCTGAATTACAGAAAGAAATCATGCTTATTTCATTAGTATCAACAGTTAAGAGTGTGTTATTGCACGTATGAAACATTTATTAAAGGATAAGAAATGTATGAATGCAGAGCACTGCACAAGGCCTTTGCCTATCTAACCTCGCAGTGCAGCGATCACTCGCAAGAGTGAGAATGAAATTAAAGACGACACTAGGACAATTGACTTCATTGCTCGTATGAACATGAAGAACAAGAAACACAGTAGTTCCTGGTGATAGCTATGTTATTTTGTGGGCAAAAAAAGCCTAATTGCAGCCTAAGAAAGAAAATGTTCAAAAGGAATACGTTATTAAAATATCCGGCTACTTCTTTCCGAAACGTAGCAACATTACCTGAAAGAAATGCTCTCTGACAAAATGCCTTAGTAAAGCGACCAGTTCCAATCTCGGTCGAAGCCTTTTTCAGAGCAACAAATTCAAATAAGTCTCAGTATTGAGCCTCTGAATTGCAGCCCACAGGGTAAAGTACACAGAGAATTTCTTCTGCAGTGACAATTAAAGCAGGCAGCTAAACATGCATATAGCAAAAGAACTCACGATTCCAGCTTGCGATGTGCATAGGTAACAAGCTTGACCTTTAGAGTTATTTACAGAAGTGCAAGCCTCGGTACAAGACAAGTGCAAAGTGAAATGTACAGGCAAAGGCTTAAAGCTCGAGGCTGGAATCAGTCCAGACCACAAGCTCGAACGCCCCTGTTACTAGAGGGATATTTACAGCATAGGGTGCAGTTTCCAGTATGGTGAAACATGCAATTGAGGGTTCAGAGCTCCATTGTAATATTTACAGAAATAGTAAGCTTAGTCATCCCTGCCCTCGTCATGGAAACCTTAAAATGGACGAGCGTGTTTTCACGTTCAACAACAGTCGTGCTGGTTTTAAGGTCAGACAATGTCAACGAAAACAAAATTTTACAAAAGCAATTCAGAGGCAACTGCTGTGTCACATTGGGTGTCCTAATAACACGATGCATAGCAGTGCATTGACCTAGAAGTTCCACATTTAAATTGCACTTTCACTGTTATCTCTAGACCTGATAAGGGCATCACACCAGCACAGCTGTTATCCTTATCTGTGAAAATGTGCGACCTTGAAAAAGTTACAGCAATAAGAACAGCTAAGAGCTATCGCGAACAAATTAAACATGAAGGAGAAAGTATCACCGGACCACTTCTGACGAGTAATAACTCAAAAGCGTGGTTTCACACCGCTATATGGTCACTCGCCAAAGGCGCCCAAAATAAAGCGTACAAGCCGAAACCATTGCCAACATCACACAAGATGGTGGGAAAGGAAATGAAAGAATGAGTTCTGCTAAGCCCCAAATCGACTGCATTTAATTTCCCCAAATAACACAGAAGTTGCTGGTCCAGCATAAACCACGGGCGAGAACTGAACCTTGACCTCAGTGACGCTTGACGCTCGCTGTCCTTGGCGGGACTGTGAGAAAATTCAATCCTGTCATGCTGTCAGTTCAGAAACACCACACAGTGTCCAATAGCAAAAGACAAGTTGTCAAAAATCAGCAATGTGCTTTTCTATGTACAGGTATATATTAACTTAGTATACTTTGAAACAGCTTATTTGAGAATGTGCTATATTATTATTAGTGAAGCTGGTGTGCTACTAGTGCAGTTGAATCCCAGAACTACAAGTGCCGCTTCGTCATCTCCGCAACAACGTTTGTTTTATCCCATCAGGGTCCAGCAGAATGCAATTTATCAAAATTATCTGTGTAACAATATAGTCTTCGCGATCACATTTCTGCAGCAGCTGATAAGCTTCTACGCAACAACCCTAACGACACTGCTTTGTCCAGAGCTTCCTCAAGAAATGATAGCACTTTATATAAAGTTCCTCAGCAAAGGCAATAGGAACAGGGGACCAAGGATTCAGGAGCCTAAGTCACACATTATGAAGCACCATGTGACGACACCACTATCAAGTGACAGCAACGTGATGGTAGAACCCTGTGACAAATTTGGCTGCGAAGTCGCTGCGAACGACAAAGATTGTCACATGCAAGTCCACGTGGTCGATTACAAAGCACCACAGCCGCCTCACAGCCGAGGTGTATCGCCTCACTGATGTCTGGGAAGGAAACCACCTGTCCCTAAGAAGAAGAACCTACCCTCTGTTTCATTTGAAGAAAAAGTGTAGATCACGGAACCTGATCCTCGAAGATTAAAAGCCAGCACCTTCTCCACAACACTGAATAAGCAAAAGCACAAAGCCAAGTGACATGCTCGAAAGACATGCATCACAAGACGGCAATGTGATTAGCACAGCACACGAAAGGCTAGGTGAACCACTGCCCACAAGGCTTGTAAAGACGTGTGCCTAATGAATGAGATGACATGGTGCAGGAAATGAACTTTGAGAGATTGGCTGCTTTATCTAGG
This sequence comes from Dermacentor silvarum, assembly GCF_013339745.2. NCBI lineage: Eukaryota > Metazoa > Arthropoda > Arachnida > Ixodida > Ixodidae > Dermacentor > Dermacentor silvarum. The sequence continues at coordinate 52,833,686 of NC_051162.1, forward strand.
TGCTGAGGACATCAAGGCCATCTCATTGAAGAGAATCAACATCAGATTTCTCTAAAAAAGTGTCGTATGGGAAGACTGCCTTGGTTGATGACACCAATTCTTGGGTTGGAAGCCAATGTTACTGCCATCTCGAAGGAGCATGCTTCACCCAACATATACAATGCAGACAATGTATTTCTCTTACAAATCACTTCTGACAAGAATGCTGCATTCTTAAGAGCTGATTCTGACCGGAACTCTGCTCCGAGAGGCAGCGTTATAATGGAAGTGAATGCAGCGAAAAGAATGCAACCGTGCTTGCTGTGTTACGACATGGAGGAGACAGATAAAGACACTCTGTTAACCTTTTGAACAGTGCACGACCTAGTTGTTAAAATCTAAATCAAAACCTCCCTGTAAGGCATTTCACAAACAGCCGTTCATGAATTGGCCACACTGTATGAAAACTGACAGACCACTGAGACATAGGCAATGCTATTTCCAGTGGCTACTGCTCATTTCAGAGAAATGCATCAAGCCTTTGAACTAGCCATACGCAGTAGGCGGAGTCAAAAATGTCCGTTTGCTTTTCGGACACCTCCCTCTGCCAAAAGCTGTGAAAATGCCGAGCTGACAAACATGTGACACGTTCTCCACTACACTGCAGAACAGTTTTTTCAGCCCCTCGATCTTTACTTACTGCCAGCACAAAAGAACATGGGTGCTTTATAAGAAATTGAGCCTGATATGCTAATGCTGCGGCAATTTTTTTTTCCACTGCATAACGAGCTCTGGTTCCAAGAGTCAACTGCTACGGCCAAACAAAGTTTTGCCAAAAAAACAACTGACCACGATTTTGAGCTAGGCTGCAACAGAAAGCAGGGACACGAAGGCAACCAACAGGTTGTATTGTCTGTGAATATTTGTGGGTATCAACTGTGAACATTTTGTTGGTTATCACAAAAGGAACAAAAAACATGACCACATGAAAGAGAGTACTGCTTGACACCTGTCCAGGTGCTCATAGGATGGTAACCAATAAAGAAGTAATTGAGAGAGTACCCGATGAAATCGATTATGATTGCTTCGATAGAAGACATCCAGATGGACATGATGCGCCCAATGCAGCATCCAATGCAGTGACCTCTAACAACATAAGTATCATCAGTGCGCACAAAGGCATTACAATGACTCAAGTCCCGTGTTATAACCACATCTTGTCCAGAATCACAAGCAGAGCCAAGTAACAGATTTTTAAACTTAAAACTTGCCTTTTAGATTACTGGTCACACATCACATGCTCACATGAAAATTTAACAACTAAGAATGCTTCTGCAATAATTTGTTCATATATGTTATAAATTGCATAGTGGTGGGATTCAACTGCACTAGTATAAAGGGGGACCAGCTTCCAGAAATCAATAATGATGAAACAACAAGACTTGGTTCTTTATTTGAACCAACAGTAGCAGCGACAAATTTAAAGGTGTGGAAGCCTTTCTAAACAAAAAAATGCAATTATGTTAATTGCAGTTGCACCACGTTACACTCATTGAAAAAAAATGGGGTGGTAACCAAATTAAAAAAAAAAATTCCCGGAAATATTTTTCAGCTGCACAGTTGCATTTTGCAGTGTGACAGTTTGCCAAGTGTGGAAACAGAACGGTCAGAAAACGCAATGAGGAAACAAGTTGTGTGCAATGGCAAAATTACCACAAAAGGCGTTCCTGACCAAAGTGTCCAAGTAGCGCACTTTTCACAAGCTTCTGTGGCATGTTGCACACAAGTGGAAGACTTAAATGCCCCAGCAAGCCGACGAGCTAGTGCACCACAACAAACGACGACACCTGGATCAGGCATCGAAGTTGCGCACGACACGCTGGATCCGACGTCGACACACGGGGCACGGCTGATTTCGCTTCTGCAGCTGCAACGCACACTTGTAGCAGGTGAGACGGTGACTAGTCCGACCATGCACCAGAATGCCACACTTGGGGCGCACCATGCAGATGGTGCACGGGTCCGCCACGGCCGAACTGCGGAGCACCGGTGAATCACCGTCCTGCTTATCTGTACTGCAACCGGGCTGAGACCAGTCGTCAGGTGCCTCTTGGCTCGCACCAGTCGTCGCCCCGCTGAAGCCGTCTCCTTCGTCGCCGTCGTCGATGTGCTGTTCACGTGAATGACAGTGCAGCAGTCAGTTACTGAGACCCATCACGTTTCCTCAGGGCAGTGGTCACACAAGTATACGAAGTGTGGCGTAAATGCAGTAGAAACTTGTTTATTTGAACTCCAAGGTGACCGGAAATTTATTCCAATAAAACGAAGTTTGAACTAAGGAAACCCCTTTGAATATTATGCTCGATCAATTGTGCTGTACAGCGCGCAACACCATAACTGCGACTTGGCTCACATTAAAAAAGTCTATCTTTCCTACATCAGCATGCAACTGCAAGTGCGATAAGTTCGCGCCCTGTGTGCCATTTTCTGTGGGTGCAAGGGAAAGTGCGAGGGTGAGCAAAGAAGGATGGTGGCTTGATGCACACAGTCCTCTCGCATGCTGAATGCTGCAGGTCACATCATCAAACACGCACTGGGGGAGGGGCCGGAGGGGGGTTTAACTTGCGTGCCAAAATAGCGGCATGATCCGAGGCAACTTTTTCAAGCAGTTTCAAATGGCGCCGACTCCACCTTCAACGACACCACCAACAAGGGTGGTGATTACACGAGGAAAACGCCAGACAATGACTGTTGCAAGAAATGCGTCTAGCTCTAGTCACGCGAAGTCATGCGATAGATGAGGTATTCTCGAAAGTGACGGTCTGAGAATACCACACACACACCTTTCTCGGCCACTTTTGGATTAAGTCAGTACACTTTCTGCAGAATTCGATATTTCGAACATTTAGGTGGTCCTAGTCAATTCCACATTATCAGTTGGCGACTGTAAATCCTTTGGAGGATGAGCCGTGTACAGTGTCATTGTTTTATATTTTAACAGCTCGTTTGTGTCATTTTAACAGTGTGTTCGGGAACTATGTTTCTCAGTTATTACATTTTTCCTTGCAGTCCCGTGGAAAACATATCAGATTGGTTCTAGTGTAACGAAGTTAAGTACCGATTTTATCGACTTCGTGATATTGAAGTTTAAGTGTATAACAGATGTTCACCATTACACAGCGAAATAGTACTTTCCTGATGCAGATAAAGGCTGCGTGCAATGCCGCACTGCGTAGTGGTGTGGCACAGGTGCAGAGCGCAGTCCTGCGCTTATGTAAAGCTCGCATTTCCTTAATAAACATTCAATAGTGAGTCAGCACTCGTGTTGCTGTTTTTCATGTGCCTTCTGTGAGCGGTTCTCTGGTTTGCGCTGTGATCAAGAACGGCTCAATATAAACCTCCATGCTAATGACTCGCACAAAATCGCACGTAAGGGATGACCACCTCGGTTGTTCGCTGTATGCCAAGGAAAATGGGGACGCACTCACCGACAGCCCCTCTGAAATGCTCCCACCACTGAGACTCTCTTGTGAACCATTGGTGATCTGCAACACAAAAAGACACTTTTCAGGCTCCTATGCGTGAAAAAAACGACACAGTATTCTCGAAGGGACACTACAGATGAATGATAAAGCGACATTAAAGGAAAACATTAGGTCGAGCTGGATTGAAAAATTAGGCTTGTGTAATAACACACTAGCAGCGAGAACAAAGCCATGGCATCATGTGCACTGTCTTCCCCCACGTTTCGTGCTGAAGGTCGCATAATCTAGAGTTTCAGAGACGCAGTTAAAGTGACAGGCAGGCGAAGCGTTTACTCCCCTCTGCCTGCACTCTTCATGATAGAGTCCTCTCACTGTGGGCAACACTATCAGCCACACCGACAAAGTGTACGCGAAAGCTTCGCTTCGTACTGCTGATGTGAAGATATTGTACGAAACCATATTTTTGGTTGCCGACTCTCAAATTCAACAAAAAATTTTTGTTCTTCTCCTTAAAACTCGCTTTTCCTGATTGCCCAATATTTCAGAATATTTTACGGCTCCTTCTGTGTAAGAAAAATTCTTTGGCAAGCCGCCCGAGTCCAAGGACTTCGAGCTGACACCCGAGGCCACTAAAAGCAATGTGCCGGCTCTTTAAATAAAGTTTATTTCTTCTTCTTCTTCTTCTTGGAAACAACTTAATTGCATAAAAGGTGAAACCAATAAAATGAAATTTCATGACAACAATGTAAGGTTCTGATTTTACATCGAGGTTTAACTGTACATAGGTGCTTAACTTCAGTCTTCACCAAGCCCTGTGTCACCCATGTAGCACATTTATTCCAAGGTATCAGCTTCCGATCTGATACAGGAGATGAACCCGTGCATAGTCAAGTTGACTTACACACAGACCACAGCAACTTGGAGATCGCCACTTTCTTGAATGTCGCCACAACAGGAACATCTATGTACGGAACGTCCAAATACCAGTCTATGAGACCAGTGAGACACTAGTCTGTGGCCAATTATCACCCTAGACAAAGAGAAATCAGCGCTGCCAGTGGCCATACGCCCTTCAGGCAGTTGAATCACTTCATCAGGTGGAGGCCATGACGAGTGATAACCCCGAAAAGCCAATTATGGACATTTCGCATAGATCAAGTGGCAGAGTCAACAGCCAAGCTTTCTGTGCTCGATGTCATTGCATGGCACTCCCAAGTGATGGATTTGCTCACTCCCAGAAGGCCTGCGAGCCCCAAGAGTGCCTGGCTGTGCATGTCGGTGGCCACATCAATCCCAATGTGGTGTCTCTAGATGCCAACATAAACTTGCTACGATGCTACGTACGGGGGCCATCACTGAGTACCGCTTCACCAGATTAAAAAATTACTCCATCTCCCGCTAAACGGAACCATGTGTGGATGCGAAGCAGCGGGGAGATGGTTAGCTTGAACGGGAGATGGTTTCGCGGCAGCGGCCCGAGCGCTCATCGCAGCGCTGCACAGGAGAGAGAATGAGGCTCGCGCGCTTCCGTCATTTTCATACCGCGGAACTACCGTGGCACCCCCAATGGAGTATGCAGCTTGAGCGGGAGATGGTTTCGCGGCAGCGGCCCGAGCGCTCATCGCGGCGCTGCACAGGAGAGAGAATGATGCGCGCGCACTCCGTCATTTTCATACCGCAGAACTACCGGGGCGCCCCCAGCGGAGTATGCAGCTTGAGCGGGAGATGGTTTCGCGGCAGCGGCCCGAGCGCTCATCGCGGCGCTGCACAGGAGAGAGAATGAGGCACACGCGCTCCGTCATTTTCATACCGCGGAACTACCATGGCGCCCCCAGCGGAGTATGCAGCTGTCGCACCACCTGTCAAGCGCGCCGCTCCGGATTCCTAGAGGAGAGAAAGGGGAGTAGCGTAGGAGAGGAGAGAGAGAGGACGCGCATGCGCTGTGGGACACAGGCGCCGATCCGTACAGGATTCCTAGAGGAGAGAAAGGGGGGGGGAGCATAGGAGAGGAGAGAGGGGGAGGGGGCATGCGCTGTGGGGGTGTGGGACATGGGACAACAGATAGATCCGCCGGCAAGAAATGCTTCGCATTTAAAACTCACAAAAGCTACTATTGCGGAAGCACTGCTTAAGATTAGCATAGACCCAATCCGAGCATGCAGTCATTACCAAATATGAAATCGATCAATATTTGAGGCCAAAGATGGTTTCCTTCAACAGCCTTAGAAAACAGGGGTAAAAAAATTCAAGGGTCCTTGGTTATCCCTACATGAATGAAGACAAAAGCATCGCGACCACCACCAAAGGTTGTGGGCTGAAGTGCCTTAATTAACTCCATCTTAATTAAACCTTGATTAATCAACTTTGCCTTAATGTACTCTGCCTTAATTACCTTGCACTAATTGACGTCGTCAACTGCGGCAATTAGCTCACTTGGGCCATCTCACTCACTTCGGCTTTTTGGACCATTGTGGTCATGCCAACTCCAGATTTTCCGCCTCATGAGCCATATAATGCTTTCACATTAAAAAGCTTTAAAAGTTTGGAACGAATATTTCGGTTCTCGAGTAAAATCTTGAAGTATTAATTATGTTCTGAAATACCTCACGCACCCAAAAGACTCATCTTATTGCTGCCCTCGGGAGTGCCACACAGCACCGCACAAAATCTACGCGCAACACCTACTACACTGCAGCAAGCAGCATCCGCGACTAAAAAGCCACGGCCTCGCATCACTCACCGAGCCGCTGCCAGATCCTTCCGAGTGCAGCTTCACGCTGTCGTTGCAGGACGACCCCGGCCGACTTTCCTCACCGGCGCTGTTCAGCCGGTGCCGGTTCGAGTTGACGCCGCTGCTGCCTCGTGTGGTCGACACGCGGCGAATGCTTGCCCTGATGCTGTTACGGCGCTGGACCCGGCGGCGCTTCTTCTGCGGCGGGTGTCGCTCTTCCCGGTCCGGCAGCCATCCGAAGCGGTCCTTCCAGCAGGTGGTGCAGTACCGTTGCACGGCCGAGAGACCGTGGGGCTCGCACCGCGTGCCACACAGCCGGCACTGCCACAGGTCCTGCCCCCCCGAGTATCCCCGAATGTTGTCAAGTCTGTCGCACTCATACCTGCCCACACACGAACTTTCGAATTTGTAAAGATCTCATGGAGACAACATTTGTAAAGATCTCATGGAGACAACCCTACAGCACTGCGCAGGCCCGAGTCAACACTAAAGCGTAAGCCAGGCCTGGAAAGAATTCTTTCAGCGAGACCTAGATGCCCCGTCCCCGGGCATGTTCGCCGATGGGCGTAGATCTGGTCTTCAATCATTCAATCATGAATGGGCATTCTGCATAGATCCTAAGCATCTGCGCAAAGCTAAAGGGACAAGTTGGAAAAACTGTGTAACAACCATCGACATGATAGTCAATGTAGCCCAAACAAATGCACAAAAGAGTGCAAAAGAGTCAGAGAGCAAAGGAGTGAATGAACGAACATTTTTCTTGCAGAGTCAGACAACCAACCACGAAACCGACCGAAAAAAAAAGAAAAGCTATTAACTGTTAACATGATTGAAGATTAAATTTTTTGTTTTTCCAAAATGAAGCTTTTCTCCCCTGAAAGCAAGAAAAAAAATTTATACTAAAAGGCACTTATGATATGAACCAACTGTTATTGATTTTGACACGATTATGTTATTGCAATTGTGCTATTTTGCCACATCTTATTTATTGCAGCGCATTGCAGATTGCTTGATCGTCACCGCAGTACACATCGATGGCTTCTACTTTAATCACATTCGCAGTGTCCTTCGTGGGTTCGGAATGGTCGGTGGATCAGCTCTCATTCGCCACTCATGCACGATAACTGTGTTTGATGTTAAAGAATTTTCCAAGTTATTGTGTGACAGCAAGAAATAATTTTTTTTTTTTAATACACAGCTGTGTGCGAATCTGAGCAAGTGATACATCAAAGACAGCGAAGCTGTACAAGGAATATTCTCACACCACTCAGAACACCTCAGAATTTGGCTCACCAGTGTCAGAAATCTCAGTCTCAGGCCTAAGCAAACACTTCACAATACAGTCGCCGACCGATTTTCCGGACTCCGCGGGGACCGAAAAATGGTCCGAAAAATTGAACAGTCCGAAAAACTGGTTCACCCAAAAAGAAAATTTATTACGCTTAGAGTGGCACAAAAAAATATTTAATAATGCCCTGCCTCTACTACGCTTGGAGGCGACCAGATTTGCTTGGATTTGCGCAAGGCTGCCATCGTCTCCGCATACAGTCGACAAGAGCGTCAACGCGTTGGCAATCTCTGTTAGCGGAGAATGCCATGGAGATGTAAGAAACGAGCCCCATTACTTCGCACGTAGCCTCCGCGATCAGCTCTGGCAGCGCGCCGTTCACTCTGGCCATCCCATTCAGCGCGTAGCCCAGCGGAGAAGTGGAATCTCGCTAACTCCATAATGGCTGAGTCAGCAACAACGTGCTGCCGAAGCTGATCGCGGAGGCCACATTTCACACCACTTGGCTCTCGCGAAGGCACAGGAGGTGGCGCCAATCACATAAATGCGAAGCCACACAAGTCTCCGAGGCGCACACACCACATACAAAATAGCAACCGAACTTTAAAAAAATATAATACAGTCGACTCTCATTAATTCAAACTCGAAGGGACCCCTGGATGTTTGAATTATCAGAAGTTCTCATATATATGACTCTGGGCAAGGTGACAGTACAGATTATGATCAGGCATCGATTTTAATCACATATTTAAGCATTTTTAAACCCTAACTACACATTCATTGTTTTGATTTCTAATTCACATCGTTGAAACAGTAAATAGGGCTAGATAGTTGAGAAGCATCACAGTCTACTGTACTTGTCCTTCGTTTCAAACGTTTGTTTACTAGCAAAGCCTTTTTCCTTGAAGCCTTGAGGCGCTTATTTTTCAATTTTCGACTGTTATGATTATATAAGCACGCAAATTTTGAAATTTTGCACACAAAGCCGTAGATATTTTTCGGTATGAACACGCAAAAAGTATGAATTAAACGAATGACGGAGTTTAAATTAAGCGGCTCTTAAATACATTGAAAACGTAGCGGGCCAACCAAAAGTTTGACATTTGTTTGAATTAACCAAAAGTTTGAATTATCAATTTGAATTATCACGAGTCTACTGTAATAATAAAGAACGGATTTTGCAAAGTGATTATGACGATAGTGCTGACCGAAAAAAGAAAGAAAAATGAAAGTGTCGTCCCCTAGAGCGTTTTGTCAGCTAAGGAAGAGCGGGCATGGCCTCCAAGACGGGAGAATGGCTCCCAATCTTGGAGGCTATACAGCGGGACGCCGGAAGCCAAGCGTGGGCAAACCAGCGGAAAAAATCCAACATGGCGTTCTCCAAGAACGCGTAACGTGGCTCGGAACGAGCGATTTAGACTGGAAAAATCGAACTTTGGGGCCTAAATTCGTCCGAAAAAACGGTCGCGAAAATGCATTAGCTCTATGGGAACTCTGATAGTGCATTTATGAAGTCCGGAATATCCAACAGGTCCTAATTTTCAGAGTCCGGAAAATCCGTCGGCGACTGTACTCGGTGCGAGTGTCTTCAAACACTTCTATACTGTCCGTGACATCTGACGCAAATTCCTGTATGTTGCACCAGTTCTACTGACACTGGTGTCACACTGCACATTATTGGAAACAGCTTCGTCATACGCACACTTCAGGGATGCATTGCTGATTGTTCTTAGTGATGGTCACGATGTAAGGTACTTTAGATGAATAGAGCACATGTTCCACAGCTGCTAGATACAAAGACGCATTCACCAGAGACGATTTGTCGATCAAAGGCACACACGCGGCAGGTGCGCTTTCCGTGATTCTCTACAGGAAACATGCCACATTTTCGAATCTGTTTTCTGTATGTTTTGCATTCTTAAAGGGTCCCTCAAACGATTTTTGTTGTAAGCCTAGACACATAGGGTATTTCTCAAGGAATGCTTTCTCACAAGAATTTCGTGTCAGTGCACGATATAACACAGGAACGAGTGGTTAAATATTACCCTCCCCTCAAGATGCGACGTTTCCCCTCAAGATTTAAACTGCACAGCCATCGCTATGTACCGTCTCCTTCAATCTGTTTACGCAAGCGTTGTCAACTTCCGGTTGACTTAAACTGAGTGCATTCCCATGTTTCTTTCCTACGCAGCTTTTCTTGCTAATCCTGAATTACATGGAGCAATATTTAAAGATGGACTTGCACTCGGTGGATGGAAACGCGATGGCACTATGCGTAATGTTCGTTGGCTTGCACCACATGAAGCAAGAAGAGACGAATGCCACCACGGCATTCCCCGCATTGCTGGAAACGTATATGCAATGTAGAGACTACACAGTAGCTGTTTCCAGTGTTATTTCGCGGGGCAGTACATAGCAAGGCAGGCCCCTAGTGCGAGCACGCCAGTCCAGTTGCTTCCAGGAACTCTAGGAGAGCTCTGAAGACTTAGCTGTGGTGACTTTTGGGTGAAAAGCAGGTCAGCAGGAGAGGCAACAGGCCCTTAGTCGTCACCCTGAGTGGTCTCTCGTGCGGTGGGGCAGACAGGATAGCCGGGAGAAGAATGCAGCCGATGACCTCACACGGTGGCATGGGTTGCCCATGCATGAGGCCGGTAGGCTCTGGAGGCAGGACAGGAGGGCAGACCCATCAAGGGCACAGGCCAGCCGGTCAAGGTGCGTGAGGCCGTGCAGCAGGAGAAGCTATGATAGAGGCTGTGCTTGAGCCTCAGCAAGCGTTGCGGCCACCTGGGAAGATCGAGGAAGGCCAAGACACATCCAGATTGTGTCCCAATGCTGAGGTTTCAGCCGCTGCAGCTGTGGTGGGGCCAGGGACCCAAGTGGCAATGCATACAGTAGACCGGAAGTCACCACAGCTCTGTATAGGAAGAGAGGTCATTTTGATGCACAGCCGCGGCCCACAGGAGGATTCAGCCGATCTCCTGCTGGACCCTCTTCGCTTGGGCAGGGAGGGACTTGACCACCGGAGCTCGTGTGAGTAGATGGTTGATCGGCAATCCCAGGCAGGTCCGAGGCAATCCCTTTGCCATGGTAGGTTGGATCCACTGAGGGTGAGCTGGACAGCCCTGCGGCGAGTTGCACCTTTCGGATGTATTAGCACAGCAGTCTTGGTACAAAAGATAGAGAGTCCCACTGATATGAAGGAAAACACCACGGCATTCAGTTAGTGCCGAAGGCTGGTCCGGACAAAACAGAGGTTACTTTTCAGTCCCCTCGTCCAGAGTGTGATGTCTTCCACATAAATTGAGCAGTGGATGGGGAACCGCTGATCAGAAGGGTTGACAAACAGGAGCTGTGAGATGGCCACGTTGAAAAAAAATAGGGCTCAACACGGATCCTTGGGGTGCACTAGCTGCGACAGACCTCGTGTACTCGGCGTGCAACCCACTCGAACTCTGAAGGAACGGCCCGTCAGAAATGCCGAGATAAATCGTCATAGACAACCCCTCACTCCTCCAATGTAGAGATCGCGTCCGAGATGTAATGGTGTCGCCGGAAGCTCATCTGCTGCTCAAGGAAGCCAAGGGCCCCAGCAATTCACTCAAGGCGTCCGAGCACCATGGCCTTCATCAACTTGCAGGCGGTTGAGGTCAAGAGACAGGCCTGTGGGATGAACGTGCCGTTGCGGGCTTCTTCGCCTTCAGGACGGGCACAATGATGGCCGTGAGCCAAGCCTCGGGCAGCCGGCCAGAGCTCCAGACGTTGTTCAAGCACTCCAAGGGCCCTGCCTTTTCAACATCTACCAGGTTGTGAAGCATTGGAAAAGTCATGCCTTCAGCTACTGGGGCGCCGAAATGACTGGTGCGACCCAGAGCAGCGGTGAGTACATGGAGCTCAAAAGGTTCACTGCAGAGGGCTGCTGTCTGCGCCACAGTCCAGTCCGGGTCGAGGCTGGAGAGGGATGGGCGTTGTCCCTACGGTCGTGGTTGCCAGTACCAGAGGGAGCCACGATGGCGCAATGAGAAAGGGCCAGCCAAAGGATTTGCCAGGGCCAACTCGGCAGTGTGTGTCCTGACTGTCACAGCTATGATGGGCTGCTATACTTTCGGTCCCTGCAGGAGAGACTAGAGGGCTTGGGCAGGGAGGGACTTGGCCACCGGAGCTCGTTTGAGTAGGTGGTCGATCGGCAATCCCAGGCAGGTCCGAAGCAATCCCTTTGCCATGGTAGCTTGGATCCACTGAAGGTGTCAGGCGGGGGGGGAACTGCACTTTAAGCTCGAGATGGAAGAGCAGAAGTCTTCGGCGAAATTAGAGTACCGCCGGCACACTGCGCCAATCCGCCTGTAGAATGTCCAGTTATCTCTTGTTTTGGTCCGGTTGGCCGTCGCTCAGCTCGTCACATGGCTGCACACAAGTTCAGCCGCCCGAGGTCAGGTACCAGAGAGCCGGGTTGTACGTAGCACTTGACAGTGGCTGTGAGAGCGCTGGCACCGATGTGCTGCAGGAAGTTCACTTCAGTTGGAGCTGCGGCACAATGCTTCCTGTAGACGTCCCGATAAACATTACAACAGAGCCATGACCTGGGGGTTTGGCTGGACATCGAAGAAGTGGGTAATGGTCCGAGCACCAGGTCTCCGGAACAGCAGCCCAGGCGTAGGCACAGTGTTCAGTGGTGAGGTTAAGGCCTATGGCAGCGCCGACACTTCCTCGCACGAAGGTTGGCTGCCCCGTGTTCAGCAGCCGAAGCCCTGCCCGTAGAGTGCTGTACGCAATGGCGCATCGCTGAGTGCAGCAGCAGTCTCTGCTACCCCCAGAGGATTGACGGGCCACTGAAGATTCCGAATACCAGAAACACCTGGCCCAGCCAGGCAAATAGTAGCAGCAGGCTAGATGTATCCTAGGTATGAGCAGGCCGGATGTATATGCTGGCTACTGCGACGTAGCACAAGCTCAGCAGGACGGTGACAGCACGGCACTCCATGGGGCCACCGGCAAGGTCCTCCACAGGAACCTCGATGTGGGGAATGCCACTGCGGACAAAATTAGCGCAGCAGGCAGACACTCCCTGCCTCCAGGATGGTCTGTGAAGCCATCCACCCATGCAGAAAGACGCACTGGGCTTCTTCGATTTTCCACTTCTGGCTACCTGCCGGCTGCCTGAGTGCACAGCCGGGCATTCGTTTTGCTAGTGTTGCTCCACCCACCGCACAGCGCACTTTCACCGCACGTTTGTTTTTCTCATGCTGGACGGTTCTGGCTACCTGTGGAACACCAGAACCGTCTGAAATGGTGGATCTCTGCATATACCACTGTCTAAGATGAAGGCAATCAAAAGAACGATGAAAACATTGAAATTAAAATAAATAATAAATAAACGGGTCTATGCGGTAATCGTACAACCAAGCGGCACAGCGCATTGCCGTCTGCTGTTCTCCATAGGTCGGTTGCTCAAATATGGCAGTTTACTCACACTCGAGCATATAAACACCCCTGCAACGGCAAGATTAATGGCCACCACAATGGCGGGGAGCTGGCTGGCCGGCTCCACACCGTGCTGACCACGTGATCCGAGCACAACATTGCCGGCGGTGACACAAACATCAGCTACAGCTTGTTTTAACACGATTTAAGCGCCCTGTGTCGTAGAAAATCCGGCGTCGGCATAAGCGCTGGCGTCATCGGCGGAAATAATCATGCCAAATCTCATCATCCCGAACCACTCTAACCGGGCAGGCCCTTCGCGTGGCGCAAGGCGTTAGTGAACGAAAACTGAATTTCTCAAAGTGAAATCTGTCAGAAAAATCGTAAAGTACGAGTTAACCACAACCTAAAGACGTGATAGCGTCGGATTGTAATTTGAATATACAAGAAAAAAGCCTGATAAGCAGCCAGGGATCTTTGAATGTTATCGCGTTCCACTTTTTAAGGCGAAGCTTAAGCACTCTTCCAAATTTTTTTCACATAGAGCACTGGTAGGCAGAGTTACACTGCTGTCCTAATTCTACGTTTTGCAAAAAGCAATGACCCCTGTCAAAACCTGCAGCATGAACAAGAGCTACAGATTGAACGAGAGTACTACAGTGTATATACAGGGTGTCCCAACTATCATGCACCAAGATTTAAAGAAAGAGCAATTGGATTACTCAAAGGAAACCTAGTGCATATTGTTTCCAGTACAATGGAGTAGCCACCAGTAATCCTTTCAATACTGAGATTTAATTAGGCAAGTGTAATTAAGTATCTAACTCGAGAAGTATTGGCCTAATTATCAAATTGTCAATGAGAAAATTGGTTAGCAACACGAAAAACTCCCGATACAGCTTTCTGTTGCTCAATACATGCTACATAGAAGTGTTTTTCCAAGCATGAAAGAAGCCCGCAAATACATGCAAAATGACTCGAGTGGCCAGTCACGTGGCAGGTCACGCGGCCAGTCACACAGCAGTCATGTGACCGAAGAGCGCCCACTGACCAACTAATGATGCATGCCACTGGGTTAGTTTGTGGCAACACTCAAAATGACGACCGTCCGCGCCTTCAGGGCTAAGCTGCTCTCAATATCCCCCCTGCCTTGTGTCAGCATCCTTTACAAACACATTCTCATTGCAGCAGGTTTTCATGAAATCATAAGTGGCTGAAAAGGTCACAATGTAGATGAATGACTACCCTGCGAAAGCCGCCCATCACTCTGCTTTCCCAATTAGCAAGGCAGGCTATCAGCATCCCTCTCACTTCTCAATGTTGCTGGCATTGAGATTGCTCAGATCAAAAAATTCTGGTTACAAAATTTCCATACGCTTTTGGAAAAAAAAAAAGAAAACTCACCGCATCGCCGATCTCGGAGTCAGAGGAGTAGCTGTCCGACGAGTCGGCCCAAAACTGCGCATCATCGTCATCGACACAGATCAGGATCTCTGCCTGGGCCAACTCCTGCATGAAAAAAAACCCAACAACCCTTTCACACAAGTCCAAACCGTTTGGCATGCAATGAGCATTTACAGTTGCCGACCAACTACAGTAGAACCTCGTTGATACAATCCCGTTATGTACGATTTTCCAGCGCCAACGTCCACGATCGAGAACACAAAATGTGACCCAATAGAGTTATGCTTATTTTTTACCGGTTCACACCATTCCCAGAAAAACACTATCTTCCGGCACCAACGTTCAGTACATCGCCAAACTGAGTTCGTAAGATACATTTTCCGGCCACTAGATCCCATGTAAACAAGAAAATACGCGAGGCACGTGCGATCGAGAATACTTCCCTACCCATCTCGCGTGAAAACGCCGTTGCGCACTCAGTTTCTTATTCCGGTACTACCAGCAAATCTCCTCCCAGGTCCATCGCACGCCGTATTCACAGCCATCTCCGCCAACCCTATGGGGATATGCATCTTCACCTGTTTTACAGCGCGTGGGGAGTAGTGCCGTTCGAAATGGACTGCACACTTTTAGTAGGGGATAACCCAAATGCACTGCCATTCCCTGCTGCCAGCGGTGCTATGCGAGCGTCACGTTTCATTCCGACGACATCCGCCGTCGCCCACCAGCCCCCGAAGCCCCACCAGCTCGATGGGTGTGGAGTCTTGTGCTTCGTGCCGCAACGACTCGCACAACGCTTGCTGTCTGTCAAATGTCGTAGTAACTTTGGATCATACGTATCCCGGTTTGTACATTTTTTCACACATTCTTTCCCAAAACGTTTCAAGCAAGGTTCTACTGTATTCAGACTCTGCAAGAATATCTGGAAAAATGGTAAACCAGGAATGAATACCTTTATCAGTAAACTCAAAATGCCAGAACTGTTCATCGCTGCATTATTTCAGTCATTAACATGCCACTCCTACACAGAGGCCAATCGATTTTTTTTACCGAGATGGAACTGCAAAAATGGCACGCAAAACGAACTTCAAGAGATAACAAAACTTAATTCTTTTCTAAAATGCTAACACTAGAGGTCATTCACCTGCAGACTTGCTCAGCATTGTGCTTCAGTGAAATAATATTCACTTGAAGTTTTGTGATGGTTGATACCACGGAGGCATTTTGCGATCATTGCACATTGTCGCCAACTGCAATGCGACTATGGCAGCACGAAAGTGGCAGTTTAGGCTGTTTTGCACAAGTTCAGTTCAGAGCTTTTTCAGAGAGTGTCACAAATATTTTGCATGGGAAACCCAGTCCAGAAGGCAACATTTTCATTGTTACATACAATAAGCAGTGAGTAACGAATTATTGTATTTGGGTTTTCTTCTCATAGCCCTAATGCACATGCTGATACTCATTTAAGGGGGGAGGAGGGGATGAAAAATAACTTTTTTGTTTCTTGGCAGAAAGGGCTGAAATTTGGCACACACGCTGTACATTGCAATAGAGGGACAAATACAAAATTTCATTAAGATATCTTCATTAGTTTTTGTTTTATAAGAATTTACAAAAGTTTACAAGTTCCTTGCTCGTGGAAAGCCTGGCACAGTAACGAAACATGGTACGGAACTGGGAATACTTTGTATGTTTGCCCAGATGTCTAATCTATATCAAGACAGTGTTAGATTTTTTTTTAGTGCCCTTATAATTTTTTACTCAACATGACATGCATGTAACTTGTGTTTGACTGCATAGAGCCATGCAGTAATTGTGAAGTAATTAAATAATGGAAAAATAAATGAACATTTCAAGACTGTCTTGATGTGCAGGACAGTTCATAGATCACAGCAAAACAAACTGGATCAAAATCGGTCCAGCCATTGTTGTGCTATGCTTTCCACGAGCGAGGTGACCGACCAAAAAAACACTATTGAGAAAACGAGCTGCAAAGTTTTGCAAGCAGTGCAGGTTTATTAGAACGCATCAGGGCGGTAATTTTTGGCATCAGTGCTGTCAAGCATCTTCTTGCACCTTTGCCTCTTCGTTTGGTGGGCTTTGAAAATTTAATAGCCTGGCTAGTACATCAAATTGAACTTCCGTTCAGTTGCGGACATCGCGCGAAGGGAGTCGCGCACGCTGCATGCTCGCGATTCTGCCGTCACCGCTGACGCGAAACGCGGCTCGAGGCGCGTCTGAATAGTGCGCCGTTCGGGCGACTATTTGTCCGGTGAATTTTCGGTTATTACACTGTAGCTCGTCGACGGTTGGGGCTCGCTCAGAGGCAGCGTGTTCATGTCGCACGATGCATCAAACTAAGTACACCGTCTTCGCCGGCGATGGTGACCTTCGACCCGCGTCGATACGATCTCGGCTGGTTCGCGCGTACCCGCCGTGGTTGCTCAGTGGCTATGGTGTTGGGCTGCTGAGCACGAGGTCGCGGGATCGAATCCCGGCCACGGCGGCCGCATTTCGATGGGGGCGAAATGCGAAAACACCCGTGTACTTAGATTTAGGTGCACGTTAAAGAACCCCAGGTGGTCCAAATTTCCGGAGTCCCCCACTACGGCGTGCCTCATAATCAGATCGTGGTTTTGGCATGTAAAACCCCATAATTTCATTTCGCGCGGCCGTACGCCGAGGCGCGAAAGCTTCCGTTGGCGCGTCTTCCGTCGACTGCGTTATCGGTACCGATGGCACAGGGCGATTGTCGGTTTCGCTGCTTGAGTCACACGGTGCAAGATAGCGCGGCACGTAATCCACGGTGCAAGGTAGCGCGGCACGTTCAGTCGGGTGCTCCTCCGCTAATCGCCGTATATTTCTCGCCGTAGGAGGCTTGCGCTTCTGTATTCCGAAGACGTGCTTCGTCCAAACTTTCTTCTCCAACAAGCGACGATCCTTAACTAAACTGGGCGCTCTCAGAAATCCGAATTCTGCGTGTCAAGTGAAGACGCCGGCATGGTTTTCGAAGGGAACAACTGCGGTAGCCATCTTGCCCGCTGCCGCAGCAGTAACCAATGGGAAGACGCCATTCAGCACGGCAGCCAATCGCAGGCCCGCTTTCATCGGAGGGCCCGTGTGACTACCCCTAACAGACCCGCGATTCTTTTGTGTTTGTGCGTTTGTTACAAGATGGCGAAGACCGACGAATTGAGAAGCGGAACGGCGAAACTTTGAGCTTTCGAACGATACCAAGATGGCGGCGCTCGGCGGCGGGAAATACGAGATATCGCTCCGTGAACTGCGGTGATTTTGCGCGATTTAAAGCTGTTTTTTCGCCCTGCGCACTGACAAATTAATTTTTTTCGGGCACTTTTAGTGCGTTTCCAGCCAAATCATTTTGATACAGCGTAGATTAGGTGTTGCAGATACCGAAATGCGGGGTTTCCAAAAACCGAATTTTTCTCGTGATTTTCGCGATCTGATCCCCGCGTCCCCCCTTAAGTAGACTTATCGTTATAACCGATATATCGTTACTTGTGGTATCATTATAAGTGGCCTGCACTGTACATGGAGCTCTATGGGAGGGTAAACGGGAGTCAGAGAAGGCCACGTTACAGCCAGTTCTGCACTGTAAGCTGTTACGTTAAAAGTGGTCTAAGCTGATGTCAAGCTGGCCTGACAAATGAGGCACTCAGAAAATTAAATTTCCTGTCCTCTAGTGGGATATGAAATACGTCTACTTGCATAGCTGCTGCAATTTAGCGCAATAGTCCGAGGAGCATCACCCAGGCATCATTCATTCGCAATTCAAGTGTCTGGTTCAGAATACTAGTCGCACTGCCCACATGGACCATATCAACAAGTTAAACCTGGATATTGACATTGACAAATTCCCAAAAACTTTGTTATAAAGAGGATTTTGTTATATGCAGGTTCAGCACGAAAATTCGAAAAAGAAACGCTTACCGTATTTACTCGATTCTAACGCGCCCTCTATTGTAATGCGCACATGTTTTCCGTTTTCGTCGAAGCACTCATCCTTGGAATGTCACACCAAGTACTGGATGCGTGGACGCGTGTCGTTTTGCACAAGCGCAAGGCATCAGAAACGAAGAGCGAGCGTCACGATGGCGTCGTATAGTGTTACAGTAGAACCCCGCTGTTACGTTCCCGGGTGCTGCGTTTTCCCACCTGTTACGTCGTTTTCGGCCGGTCCCAGCACAGCTCCCATAGAACCCAAAGCATTGGTAACCTTGCTGTTGCGTCGCAACTGTGGGACCATTCCCACATCATACGTTGCGAACTGCCACCCGTGCCGGCCCAAGCGGCCATTTTGACTTTTCATGCCGCTTGGCTTGGTGGCTTGACGATGGCATTGGCCGCCCAAAGTGCCGGGGGCGACAACTACGACGTATTTTGGGTTTCCGCCAGCAAAAGTATGGCCCTTGAGATCCGTATTTGCTATCTAAAGATGGTGCCTATGACGCGTTGTGGCCCTAAAATTGGTTTTGGCTCATAGATGTTCCGTATAAAGTCCAAGGACGATAACACAATCGCCGTGTGCCGTATGCTGTACGTGCGAGGGGAGCCAACGTCTAAATCTTGCGCGCGAAGGAAAATCAAGGAGGAAGCGCACCTTCTTCCGTTGCACTCGGAGCACCGGCGAGGGAGCGAGGGGGGAGGGATAGCAGGCGGCGTTGTACTGTACTCTGGCATCAACTGTGTACTGCGCGGCGAGTTGCGCAGGCCGTATCTTGAAAGTGATTTGCGTTGGGGCAGAGTCTAGGAAGTGTAGGTGCGTCAGCGGCTTCTAGCTTTGTGCGTGCTGTGTGTTCTCGGCGCTCAGTTCGCGTTTAAGCGATAGACAACAGGACGAAGGTCACTTCGCTCGCTTCTGCAGCGGCGCTTCCACACGCCGTCCGCGTTCATCCAGTGTGATATGTCACAGCGTCTGCCAGCGTGTCGGCAACATCAACTGGAAAAGGAGAGTGCCGGTTGGCGGGCTAGGCCAGCTGCATGCAAGCGGCAGGATCAGGTTTGAATGAAGGGAGGGGGAAAGGTCACGCCCACGGCGGCAAGATCGCCAGGTCAAGGGATGCAGGCCGGCCTCGCACACGCTCGCACGCACACGTGTGCTTGCTTCGCATTCCGTCGCGGTGGAGAAGGTACTTCCGGTTGCTGCTCGCGCAAAAATGACAAAATTTGGGGCGAAATCTCTAGGTTGTCAGCGGGGAAAATTCGATATTTCGAGGGGGTCTCCCGTTGCCAGTTCGTTACGTAGAGGTCTCAAATACGTGTGCTTCTATGGAGTAACGGCGGGGAATAGAAAAACTTCATTATATCCCGGAATTCGTTATATGGAGGTTCGTTATAAGCAGGTTTACCTGTATATTTTTTTATGAATTATATTATGGGGCTTTCACATGCCAGAACCCCGATCCGATTATGAGGCATGCCGTAATGGGGGAATCCGGATTTAATTTTGACCAACTGGAATTTTTTACTGTGTACCTAAATCTAAGCACCTGGGCATTTTTCATTTCGGCCCCAATGAAACGCGGCCCTGCTCGCACCCACACCTGCGAGCTCAGCAGTGTGGCACCCCAGCCACTGCGCTACCGCGACGGAAATTCAAAATTTTGGTCGCTGTTACAGACTAATTATACAAGGGACGCGTGGAGTCACAAGAAAGTTCGTGCAACCGAGATTGTAAAAAAAAAGTCCGCCTCCATCGCGCCCTGTGAAAGTGGATGTACAGCGAAGCTGGTGCGGACGTTAGACAATTACCGCCACCTCAACTGGCATTTAGACGACGTCGCACGAGCGCCACCACCACAAGCGACGTACGTCACGTGCGCAGGCACGTGTGCGGAATCGCAGCATCCATCCTCATTCTTCTAGGCCGTCCGCCAAGCACAAGTGCCTTATTGAACTAAATTAATGTTTAAAATAAATTGTGTCTGAAAACGCGTAAAGTACGACTTGCACACAAGCTGCAGACATGATACCATCAGATTGTAATTCTAATATACGAGTGTCATATGTAAGAGGCCGCCTGCGGCGCTAAAAAGAAGAAGAGCACGTGAAGCACAGTGTTCGGAACGTCACGAGCTCTCGAGGCGCGTGAGCCGAGGCGTCATCGGGGGATGAACAGCGCTGTCGGTGGATTATCGACGTGGCTCCGGGCCAGGAAGGTCGCATCGCCAGCTACGCTCTGGCGACGGGAGACTTGGGGGTCTGGCTGAGTCCGTGACGTTGGCCGTCCAAGGTGTGGCCGTCGACCTCGGCAAGTTCGAGCGAGGCTCCTGGACTGGCTGCAGCCTCTCGCGACAGGACCGGGCACCCCAGAGAGGATCCCCCTTCTGCGGCAGACCGGCACGTTCGAGTCTCCGCGGGACGCCACGTCGGCACTCATGAAGAAGTTGCGACGCATCCCGACGCTAGGCCTATCCAGGTGGGCCTAAGCAACGCCGAGCGCTGTCACTGAAGAATTACTGACGAGCTCATCACCGATGAAGTACCGACGAGCTCACCAGCGATAAAAGAGACGACACGCCGACAGCAAGGCAAAGGCAACTACAGAATCGACGAGAGCGCTGAACTCTGAGAGAAAGGGCCGACGAGCTTCGGACTCAGACAATGACGGGTGCAGCAAGGTGACTCTATGTAGCGTTTCAGGCGTGCGTTTCAGCGAGATAGGACAGGGTTGCCTGACTTTGAAGGATTAGCCGCCACAGACGAGCGTAGGCGTGAATTAGAACTTGTTTAGTATATTAGGCTTTATTTTGCATCTGTTAGTATTGTTCCCGCAGTGTGTTTTAGTGTGCTTGATTTTTTTTAGTTTGAGTCTCGAGTTTGCGTGCTATTAAAAAATCTGTTTGCTGTGTCGCCATCAGTCTTCCTTCTCCATCTCTATTATAACCCGCACTCCCCCGAGATCGGTGACAAAAAATATCACGAGAAAACAAAATTCTGTTACATGGAAACTCAAACACAAGGCCTTCCAGCTGCCGTTTTTTGGGCAAGCCCGCCACGAAAAAACCTGAGAAACTAGAGGCTAACAGCTTTGCTGTAAAAAATGCTCTGCGACTTTCAACACCACTGCATGAGGAAAGGTCACTCGCCTCAATGTCGCTGTCGGAGGAGATGCTGCCCGCCTTTCCGGCAACGTGATCCGACTCCTCCTCCTCGATCTCGTACTCCACCTCGTACGGGCAGTCGTCGTCGATGTGGCCGCCTTCCTCCTCGCGCCGTAGCAGGTCGGCCGCCAGGGCTGCAACCCGCATGAGCCGCCGCTGGGTAACCTCGTCGTCGGTCGAGTCGCCGTCCGACGAGGACTCCTCGAGGAACCAGAGGTCGTCGCTCGTGTCCTTGATGAACTCCGTCTCGTGGCCCTGGAAGGAGCATGACGAGAGAGCAGCAGGCATCACTATCGGAGGAGGTCCAAAAATTGGACAGAGGTTCACAGGAAGACGGAGTGCTAGAACAAGCGCAGAAACTGCAGTTGCTGAATGATTACAGTATTTGTGAGATTCTAACGTACACCTTTTCTTCAACAAAATGGTGGCACAGCTCTTCATTGCTTCAGCTGGCTTTGTCTAGCTCCACAATGGCAACAGTGAAATCAAGAATTGGACGGAAACCTGTCTGATCAGGAACACACATGAAAACACTTTAAACGGACACCGAGTATTATTTTTACTTTTATAAACTTCTGTGGTCGGTGTCTGTTTTAATTGTTGATGGCAACAGTGATTTAAACAAGCCTGTTTTCGGTGGCTGTGGACACGGCACATTGCAATCGTTTGGCGACGCACTCAAAAGAAAATATCTAAGATTGTTTCCCGATAGACAAGTGTCTGCGGCGTAGCCCCATACGAAGTTTGTTACTTTGAATGTTAAAAGAAGTCACCCCCAACTCCTTTTGCCAAGGAATTCAAGGGGCACATTAATTTTCAAGCAGTGTTAAAGGCCCTTAGATTCGTTTTTCCAAATTCAAGGGTTTTCAAGGAAGTCTACAAATCCTGTGTTCTGGCACAGCGTGGTGCAATTTCGGTCATTTTCGCCAGTGCAATATAGCACGGCAATTTGCTTGAGTGTAAGAATGGCAGAATTGGCACACTATTCCCACCCCGCAACTTGGCGACACAAGAGCATACACCCTTTGCATCGGCTGTGAAACTCCAACCTCCAACCACGGACTGCCAACCACTAAAACCGGGCGAGAGAATGAATGAATGAATGAATGAATGAATGTGTGTGGTTTAGTGGCGCAAGGGCCAGGTATGGCCAAAGAGCGCCATGCCAGTGTTTATTAGTTCGCAGTGAAGTGATGAATTCTGAGAAGTAGATGTGACGGGGCTGTAAAGGGGCCTAAAATAGTCGCTGTAAAGTGCGTAAAATCAACACATAGTAAGATAATGGCAATGACTAGTGATGTGTGCTATGGACATAAAAATGCATTGCTAAAGAATGATAATATATGCAAGATATGCATATGCAAGAAGCACTACTACCTAAACAGAGCCCTTGAAACACAAGGGCCTGGAGGGATGTGCTATACAGAACTACTATCACAGCGGCATCCTCTGGAGAGAGGATGCGCTACGAATGTATTGGGCTAAATACATGTAACACAACTTCGTTCAAGAAACCGAGGACTGCTTTGGTGTTGAACAGTGGTTCTTCACCAAGAAACATAATGGGATGAAGAGGGACATGATATCGGTACGCTTGTGGAAAATATTTCTGTCTCTCTGTTTCGGCTTTCCGACACTCCAGAAGGACGTGGAGGACAGTCAGCCTCTCACCACATCTACAAGTTGGTGGTTCATCACCGGTCAGTAAAAAACTGTGGGTACCATATGTATGTCCTATTCTGAGCCTACAGAATAGGACATCAGTTCGCCGTGTTTTTGTTGCGGAGGGCCAGAAACCTATCTGTGGCTTTATCATGTGAAGCTTATTATTTGTTTCAGTGTCCCACAGGTGCTGCCAGTGGCCTCGCAGTTTCCTTCGCAAAAAAGGCTTCAGATCTGTGGACGGAATAGCAGCGGCAGGAGCGGGCGAGAGAGCCAAAGAAAGCTATCTGCATTAACAAGTGCGCAGTGTAGCTTACCTGATAGCTGTATTCCGTCTCTGGGCCACTGTCGTAGCACGGAGACGGTGGTATGTACAGGCGCACAGGGGACGACGCGCACGATGCACTTGCGCCACTCGGCAAATCTGAGTCCAGGCGCGCACGCTTGATGACCAGTGCATCGCTGGTGCCGTTGTCGCCCGACTGGAGTTCCCGCTTTAAAGTTCCTAAAGGGTTTCAACGAAGACAGCCACCGGGGGAAGGAAGTGGAAGAGAAGAGGACAAAAAAAAATGTGTCAGGAAAGAGAGGAGAAATTCCTTCAGTGCCACAAGAGAAGCACCGCACTTTCTTGGACATGCAAAGTGAGAAGGCAATAAACGCCGCACACACTCACTCACTCATTCGCAACCATGCAGTGCAGGTTCGGCAGCCGCCCAGTCAAAAACAGCGGCGTGCGCTGGTCGTCGTGGAAACAAAACTCCAAACCAACGACCGACGAGGTCGCCCTTGCAGTCAGACACATTTTTTTTCCCCAGCTTTTTAGAAAAAAGAACGACCAGCGCACGCGTCACCATCACATCACGCTCTCATCCAACCATAGGGTTTTTGCCTGCCACGGTTAGAAAACGACTGTGCCTGAGAAAATTAATTCTCAAGTTATTAAATGAAAGAAAACAGCTCGAGCGGTTAGTTTTAGTAAACAGGATGCCAAGCATCACGGGTGCAGAGAGTCCCGACATCTGTGCAATCGATGCGGTGTCAATCTTTTCACTTCCCGGGTGCGTCGTGCAGCAAAACTGGAGGCTGGCTTCTTGCAAAGTAAATTTTTCACGTGATTAACCTCATGAATGCCCTCTAATGCCATACAATCTCACGTGCACTACTACAATCGCTCTCATTTACTATTCATGTATGGGATAAAGTGACGTTCGCAACAACGGCAGTATGTGGCTGTGCCAATGAAACTGGTGACAGTGTGCACTTTGTGCACCGTCTGCATGGTATTGGCATGACAAACAAAGGTATCAGCCTTTATCTAACCTTTCTGAAGCCATTCTATTGTGTCACTTGTAAACTGTTTAGCGAGCCATTTTCTTCTCCAACTCAGCTACACACTGCACGTGTCTAACGATAGCATCATTGAATAGTACAGGCCCAACGTATTTAAGTTATCCGTTGCATAAATAAGGCAACCAGGTAGAGTTAAACCTTGATGTAACGAAGCTGCGGAAATGAACACTCTGCTTAGTCACATCAAAATACCATGTGTTCTTGTGTAAAGGCACCACGCTGTGGTCTTTATGAATTACGTGGCCACAAATCTGATGGTAATGCCATGTGTTCTTTTGTAAAGGCCACACCGTGGGGCCTTTACAGAAGAACACATGGTATTTTTATGTGACAGACACCATCAGATTTGGGCCATGTAATTAAGAAATAATGCCGAGGCCTCACCCCCTCCCTTTACTGCCTTGGCCGCGCAGTACACGCTGCACGTTCTCCATGTAGTACCGACACTGTGCATAAAGGTTTATCAGCCTCCTCTTTGTTTCTGAATTTGATAGCCTGTGGCAAGAAGCTCATCAACACGAGTGTTGTCACAAACTTCATGTCCCAGTACCCTGCTGCTTTTTCTGTCACTCTTTTCACAGATAGCGCCTGTTGCTATGCGCCACCCAACCATGTACGCATCACGTACACTGCGAGCATACATTTATACTAGGCTTGTGCGAATAGAAACTTTGGGTTTGCAGTGAAGCCGCAGCGAAGAGTAATAAGTGTCAAATAGTTTCGAAGCAAATAGTTCATATAGTGGGATTTGCATAAAACCTTGGCACAAGTACATGTTAAAAAATCTAAAAAATAAAAATGGTTCTTTATACTTGAAAAAAGATTGAAATATTTTCATACCTGGTATCACTGTAGTTTCAAAGTATGGTTATCCAAATACGTATATGCAGGAATGAAAGTTGAGCCCCCAACAGCAGAGAAAATTCATTTACAGGCTTTTGCACACTGTGTTCTTGAGTTTACTTGAAGCTTTGCCAAGGTCAAGGCCGTGAGAATGCTTTGCGTTTGCTCGTCGTTACGTGGGCAATGGCACAAAGTACGACCTTGACTGTGCAACGCCGGCAGTTTAGGCTGTGTTGAACAAATTCCGGGGCGGTATTCTCGTGCAATCACTTTCAGACATACTAGTACTACTTTAGCAAGACTTTGCATGACTTGGCACCTAACGCGGTGATGAATGCGGCCGACAGCTTTTCTGGCACTGCGCGCAGAGAGAGAGGTTGGCACAGCGGCAAAACAGTGTCGGCTTATGTGCCGACGCGTCCGATGTCGAGTCGCGTGAAATCTTGTGGAAGTGATGGTACTGTCTCGAAAGGTGATCACCCAAGGATACCACTCCTGCTCAGTGCTTTCTGCCTAGACCCGAAGTTAACCCGTTCCATACAGCAAGAGCGCACACGAACTTGCTAGGCACACTCGACGCTTCTCAGTCTAGCTCATGCGCATGATCTCAGGCCCAATCACCGATGAGCACCAAACTTTCCACGACGTTTTGACGCCCACCACCAAGCCTGTCTTGGCTGTTAACCCTAACCAGAGCTGCTTCGCTGGCTGTCGGCGACCAAGATTACAGTTGTGCCGAGTCAACGCATATCTATTTGCAGAGGCCATAGGTCTGTCTGGAAGCCGAGAAACCATCTCACCAGTGAAAGTGTGAGCTTGGGGGAAAATTGAATGGCGTAAATTTTCTTCACGGCTAGCATTTTTAAGATTGTGCACGTGCGTAATGTATGAAAAAACTGAGCCAAACAACTGTTGCCATCCGGAACTTCAGTCGTCGTCAGCTGCTGGCTAAAATAAGGTGGTGGTGCCGTAAGATCAACATTTAAATAATCAAGCAGGTGCAAAGGTCAGAAGGGGACTATAAAGAATTCTTGTCTTTGGCTTGTCTTGGCTTTGAGCCATGTTATGGCAATGAAACTTGTTCATTAAATCCAAAACTATTGATTATACAAGTTTTAAAATTTACATTCATTTCTTTTGAATACTTCAAAATCTTCGGATTATGAAATTCATGCGAAAGCCAACATCAAATAGCATAATATTCGATCAAATATCCCAAAATATGAAACATTCCACAAACTTAATTCCTACAGAAAGGGTTCGTCATTTTTACACCTCTTAAAAAATGTGCAGATATCAACTGCTGCAATGACCCACTCCCACTTTGAGCGAAAACTTGTTTATATTATCCAACCTTACACATAGTTTAACCGAGTTTAAGCCTTACAGGCTACAAGCAAAAATCAAAGGTTGTCATGTATGCTTTCTCTGCAAAACCGAAAACAAAGTTTGATAATCAATTTCATTACTGCATTGCTTCGAAAACTTGTCATCACACTTCTGATAATTTGCTATACTTTATTTCTTCTTCTTTCTAGGGTTTTACGTGCCAAAACCAGTTCTCATTATGAGGCACGCCGCAGTGGAGGGCTCCGGATTAATTTTGACCACCTGGGGTACTTTAGCGATACTTTGTTTAGCAGACTAACATTTGGTTGTTTCTAAATGTGTGGTTATGTTTTCCAATATTCGATAATAAGAATAGTTCCTTTTCAAATACAAATCTGAATAGTTATTACATAGTATTTCACTTGTATTCGAAACTTCGAATATTCCCCCACCCATACAATTATACTGTGGTGGCCACCCTCAAACCTGCTTTCTTGATTGTTTGCGTACAAGATTAGCCCTGGACGTGTCAACCAGTGCCGCTCATGAACAAAGCAGCGTACATGAAACGTGCCTTTGGCCACAAGTGTCAAATAGTACACGAGCTTCGGGGCAGGCAACCGTAATGCGTAAGATGTGGGTTGAATCCCCACCTGAAGCAAGCTATCTTGTCAAACACTTTGATTTCCTTAACCTCAATATTTTTTACATTTTAGTTAAACATAACAATTAATTACCCCTACGATTTCTATGGCTTCATTGTCTGTTACTTCATATAGCCAAGAATACGTTTACGACCACCAAATTATGAAAAGATTAATCGTTACACAGAGGATACCGTTATGTTGAAGTTTGTCACATCTAGGTTTAACTGTATTGCATAACTCTTCCAGCAAAACCGCTTGCTCGTTCATGCTCAAATTTTGCCCGACGGTGGCATTTCGTGGGGCACGTAGTTTGGCAAACTTGAGTACATTGCTTAGTGTTTTTTCCCAAATCTGGAGTACACATCTCTTGCAACAATGCCAGAAAATAATGTAGTAAACAACTCACAGAATGGTTAAGAATGTGTAACACGTATTTAAGCATTAGCTGTGGTGTGGATTAGGTGTTTTCACTCTCGATCTTTGAGCACCAAATTGTACTCCACATCTCTGGAGCGTAGCGCGTTGATGATGCATCCACTTCTCTTAATCGTTTTTGAAACCAAACACGCTCGGCATCTCGGGAGAATGTGGGCGCAATTCAAATGCAGTTTGTATCTCTGAAGAGCTGGACATGTATCTCTGGACATGTGCCAAGCATGCGCCATTGATAGGGAACGTACAATTTCCACAATACTGTAAACACTGGTGAAGTGCACGTGGCTTCCCGTGCCCTTCCACCAATGAAAGCACTTTCTGGCGCGAACCAGAGGCCTCCTTTGCGGACACTGCCGTCAACGACACGAAATCGAGCAACGAGCTAAGAAAAGCTAATACTTAAATATCTGTCCCAGTCATAGCTAGTGCGCACACTGTGTTTCTTTGTAACAGTGGCAAGTAGTACTACTATTGTAGTTTTTGTTCAATGACACATTTACTTTTATGGCTCCTCATTGCTGCGGAAGCTACCTACGTCCAATTTATTTCAGACAGAAACAGGCAAGTAATGCACCCAAAGTGGCATTCAACTGCAAGAACCATAAAATGACACTTCTGTGAGAAATTTGAGCATGAGCAAAGCCAGCAATTTATCCAGAAAAGTAATGAATACCTGGGGCTCATATTTAAGCAACATTCAGTACGTAGGCCTAATGTGTTATGCTGTAAGGATTACTGGAATGAACATTTTAAAGAGCGAATCTCTTTATTAAAGCATGACATGATTTAAGCTGAGACGACGAAAATGTTATTTTTGATAACAGCCAAAGTCCTTTCCAGTTCTGCTGCCTTCTGCACCCTAATACCTATGAAATCTAGAAGTGCACAGCTTGAGAGGCAACACTCCTTTCCCACGCGCTGCAACTTAAAGAAAAGGTATGTCAAAAAATGAAAATAACTCCCTAAGCCAATCGAAGGAAGAGACAATGCTTTAGAAACTAAAGGAAAGGAGTGTTTCCTTGACGGGGCACAGACAGATGCAATTAAGCAAAAAAAAAATAACAAGGCAATCACAAAAACAAAGCCGTTAGGACACAGCTCAGGCACGTTCAACGACTTGGTCTGAAAATCGGCAAAAAAAACTATTCCCTAGAGGCTGCTATACGTGGATGGCTGTGAGAATTTGCCATTCAATGGCAGTTTTGGGTTGCTACCCAAAGGATGGCATGCTCAAGCCTTGCCTAGCACTCACAAAGCCATCACACCGCATCCGGCATGGCCCCAACAAAGAATCTGCGAATGCCTACGCAACTGCAAAATTTGCGAAACTTTTACAAGATGTGCAGACAACGCTAGCCACATGGGAGCTAGCCAACTTTACCCAGGCTCTTATTAAGGAACTGAAGCAAACTTCAGAGTTCCGAGTTTTCGGGTAGTGCTGCGAAGGCAGCGTCGAGCAAGAATTTGGAGCTGTTGACTCCGTTTTGATCGACAACTCTCAGCCTCGGGAGGTTTTCTACCGTTGCGACCAAGTCGTTGACAAGTTTGGGCAAACATACAACTCTGCTCATCACTCGGTGTGCACATGGCCTGTGGGACTCCCAAAATGCTCGGTGGCAAAAGTGGTCATTACGTGTGAAGCCGAGGCGTTAGGTTATGCAAAAGCCAGGGCAAAGCTGTCACTCTT
Source organism: Dermacentor silvarum (assembly GCF_013339745.2). Taxonomy (NCBI): domain Eukaryota; kingdom Metazoa; phylum Arthropoda; class Arachnida; order Ixodida; family Ixodidae; genus Dermacentor; species Dermacentor silvarum. The sequence continues at coordinate 52,863,068 of NC_051162.1, forward strand.
GAAACGAGACAATGCACTGAACCTGAGGAACAATCGATACTGAATGAAGACTGGGCAGATTCAAGGCTAGCAGAAGCCGCAAGGGTACCTTCAATGGGCATATCATATCTGCATTAACCGAATAGGTCAGATGACAAAGCAAGCACTGTCACTGTCCTAGACAAGCACTGTCATCTGTCTTACGCCGCACAAAAAATTTAGGTGTGGACGGATTTCCAGCTGGTTCAAACCAATGTTTTTTGCTCGACGGTGGAATTGGCTTGAGTATTGCAGAAGAAACATCCTAAAAGTGCGCCAGCCAAGCAAAGAGCCCGCCTGAATCAATATCTGGCACTGAACCATGCATCAGGCGGTGAATAAAATATGCTCTGGACCAGAAGAACGCTGAACTGTTCTATGAGAGACTACAACAGCGACAACACATCCAGAAGAACGCTCTTCTGCTTAAAACGATTAGGAACCCGCCCTTCTTCCAAAGAATAATTCCTCGGCTAGTAGAGAAGGGTATGATGAATGGCATGTATTTGTCTCATGTATTTCAGGTGCCTCCATGTCAATACCAGGGCATTTGAAGCTGCATGTTCAGAAGTACTATGCATCGCAAGAGATCCCCTTGGAGGCATTTACACATGCTGTGAATCAGCAAAAAGTGAGTAAGCTAGACGCTCTCATTACCACCTGTAGAAACAACTAATGGATGCTTTCAATCTGAACAGATGCTTCTCACTGATTTCAGCAAAATTTGAAGCTGTCAGCATAGAATGTTCTCACTAAGACAGAACTCCTCCGGCCGGCGTTTTTCGAGCTAAGGTCTGCAAACCTTCCATTGTCAAGAGGTTCAAGGCGATTGCAGCAGCCTCTGCCAGCATTTATAAGCACCTGTTTTAAAAGATTCCGTGAGAAGGCTGCCAAGAAATTTGCGATGACTTGTCTGCGAAGTTCTGTTAATCTTAACGACCCAGCTCAATTGGAGAAAAAGGAACAACAGTTGAACTAGAACCAAGCATTCTCGACTTTATCTGTCTGTTAGTGCTAACTGAACCAGAAAGCAGTGCCCCAAATCATCTATTGTAGACAGCAAGCGATATGAAGCACTTAGAGCTCAATCCTGGTCATTGCCAACTTGGAACCACTACCATAGCCAACTATAGAATGCTTATGAGAGATTGCACTGGATTGTACCTTTTCATCCACTTAGCACACTAGCTGTAACTTCCTGGAAACAAGATTGCCTCTCCTTTTCATCACAGGAAGGGTTCACCACCACAATGCAGTTTGTGTTGAGCAGAAGAAGTGTGCTCACTTGACGATGATTTGGTGCAAGTTATTGCCAACTGGAGACAAAAACTGCTGCTAGCCTTTGAGATTCCCAAGACCATGAACCACAGACGAGTGAAAAAGAAAACATTTTCGCATCCGTCTTATGCCCCACAAGCAACAGCGCAGCCAGCACTTTCGGCTGTCCGTCGCATCTCAAGCATGGCACAGCGAAAATCCAAACTTCTAAATCTACGGTTAAAAAAAAAAAACAGACCACCGCTTGTATAGTTACCTTGAGATATTACATGCTGCGTTGGTACAGCATACATTTGTTTGACTAGAAGACCGCTATAGAAGAAGAAGAAAAAACATGGAAAGAACGTGACATCTTTCGTTTCCTTTTCCTCGCAAGTCCTCGAAGTTCACACACTCCCGTCGTCCCACCATCATCCTTCCAAAATGATGTGTCCCCGCTTAAATGCCGTCAGTCAACGTTGTAGACGGTGCAACACAGCAGACGACGGCTTCAATCCACTGAAGAAGACATGTCGTCAACACGTATGCCGTCTTCCTTTGCCTTCCCTCACTTAATCAAAAGCACCACAAATTTCAAGGAGCCAAATTCAACAGGCAGTTCTTCTCTCTTTTTTTTTTTTCACCAAAGGGGAGAAAAAAAACAATTCGACAGAAATTAACATCTAAGGCAGCACAGAAGATGATGTTTGCACTGAAGAAGATGCAGACGACAGGTAGTAGAGCAGGGTCGTCTGCTGAATTATTTTTCAAAACGTCATTTTTCCCGTCGTCCCTGAGGAAAAAAGCACAGGGGAAAAAAATACGACGAGTGGATTGCAAAAAGTTCATTTCAAACACAAGGATCTACCAGATTTTTTTTTTCTCTTTTTTTTCTTTTCTTTTCAAAGTCTCAAGACGTGTGCAAGCAACACGAAAGGTGCCAGATTGGTCAATACTGCCTGCTCCAGGAATGATGCAGCAAGTGTGGCAAGTCTATTACGGTTATGCGATTTCAAACAGGTTTTATACAACACATGTTATGTAAACATACTGACAGTCCTTCTGCTGACTCATCGCTTAAACAGCTCCGTCAAAATGGCATCAATGAACGCAAGACTAACCAGCTGTGTCCACACACAGTACTGCCTATAATAGACATTGCTCCACAACAGTTAAGCACGTTTTTTAACTGCCATTACCAGTCTGGCACCTGTCCTGTTGCAAGCCCCGTCACAATGTGCCGCCATCACGTCAGCATTCTTAAAAGGCCTCATAAAAAAGTCCATCACGCCCACCAAGATCCTGTCATAGTTCAAAAGTGCATGCTTTAAAGGTGTAAGCAAGACAGACCTTGAATTTCATGTCCCATTTTGAGATTAAAGTAGTTCTATGCAAGCCCAACAGTGTTACGCTGTCAATGATTCATAGTATTTCATGTCGTGGCATCAAAAACGCTGACGTGACTTGGGCAACGTATGAAACACCAACAAGAGCAAGAAATGAGAAAGCACTGAGAGCGATACAAACCTGTTGCAGTACTGAAAACGAAACGCTCAAGCAGTGCACGTCAAAGCTCACCTCGTTTGCCACATCTTGATTAGTCAGGAATTAACGTAACCATCACATCATGAACCATGCAAGGATTAAGCTAATGCACCTGCAGACAGTTTCATCAAAGCTTGCTTAAATCCTTAGTATGCCAAACAATAGCAGTGTAAGCAAAAACTAACAAGAAAGGAAACATTACACAAGTAGTGAGATCTTTGCACAACAAGCTATCAGTACATGGTAAAATTTATGTACAAACCGCATGAATGATTTAACATGATGAAATTGTTGGTCAGTTATTATATCAAATTGCTTACTACTAGTATATATAAAAGCTTTCGTACATTTTTTTCTATGTGTGCGAGTTCACGTAAATGGCATTTATCAAGTACCCAAAGCTTACTTTTATTATTATCAAACTACTTGCAATAGTATTACCTGAAGTGTATGCCACTGCTATGGCTTTCTTATCAACCACAACCTAACAAACACGAAACCCTATCGCAACTCTATGTTTAAAGTTCTGGGGTACTGACTGTATCAGCAAGCTGTGCATTTCATTTTGATCACTTCAGCTCTTTTGCTTGACAACAGTAATACAGTATCTGCAAGAAGCAGCATGGCAAGATAAACATTTATCAAGAAAAGACAGGAACTTGACAAGCTCTGTCATTTAAACTTTGAGGATTCACTTAGTAACAAGAAAGATTAATTAAGCTGGTTGATTCTGTATGATTCTGCACGACTTTCGAAGTTGAGATGCGAGTCTGGTTTTTTTTCAGCATTGCTATTGTACAAGCACAATAATTTGTGCGTGTATGACGAGTGAAGATGTGGCAAACGAAAGTGCAAAAACAAGTTGCATTTATCTCAATATAACCAAAGTGACCCACTTTTGGTTGCTGCATACTGTACGCACCAGACCTGCACATTTTCTGTTAGACAATTCTACAAACTCCTTTTCTTTTACGAGTTACACATAAAGTAAAAAAAAATAGCATATAATCGTCTTTTCTGGTCATTCATCAAATGATTTCTTGCATTGCAATCACAGTGTGGTGTAGCCCTTGTGCAACAAGAAAGTTATCTTTGCATTGTTGTGTTCTAATTTCTTTGTGACCAACAAGTGCAACCTTCCGTCAAACAATGTTTAGTTGTAATGGCTGCTCTACATTAATTACTAAGTCATCCTGCCATACTGTCCAAGATTACATTTTTATTCCGTTAATTCTTTTATTAAATCGTTCATTAGTTTCCTGCAGCACCTGTGCGAAATTACTGCAAATGAGTGAATACGGATACAGAATAAAAGCATGGTCAAAAAAGGTTCCCTCGTAATAAGAGTGTTTAGGTGCAGCATGATCTGTGATCCACAGCACGTTGTGGAGCCTATCAAATGAAAGGACCACAGATCATGCGCCGCTACAAAGAAGCACCTTAAGATACATTCGGTGGATTACACAGAATCACAGGATTACAATTTGCGCAGCTATTACAGCGCAAGAAATTGTGTGCGTGTGTGTGTGTGTTGACAAGACAGCCTTCCTAAAACACTATAGAACTTTAGCAGGTCAGGAGAGAACACAGCAACAACCAAATGAGAAAAAAAAATGCATGCAGATCTCCCAAAGCCTTGTCAATCCAGCCCAACAGCACTGCCACAAATGATTGGTCATAATTACAGAGGAACACGGATGGCTTCAAAGGGCCTGTCTTCAGCATTAAGACATTGAGCTAATCAGTGATCCCTAATGCATAATAATAGGGCAAGGTCATTAACATTCTTTTATCCTGATTTTTTTTTCCTTTGACATAGACAAAATAATCATGAAACTGTTTTGCAATAGTAGAATTTTTGCTTGACATGCTTGATCAAGGTCACCAAGCAACATGTTAATTCCTACAGTCAAGTGCAGCTCAATTCTTTTTGCATCCTTAATTCCTAATACACTGATCTCCATTCCCCATAACGAAAAAAAAAGCACACTGCCTCTCTGTTAGTGCAGCCCACAGTAAGAAAGCAACTGACTGTGCTAATATAATTTAAATGAAAAACAAACAATGCACTACTTGCATAGCCTCCACGGCTTTGCCTGCTAAGTATGAAACTAAGTACACTTGTCAACTGCCTAAGCACTGTATTTCTATAATAAGTACACCATGGCTCAAACTTGCCTTACAGGACTAAGAATCCAAGTGGGCGGCTCGGTATCCGCACTGCATATATTCTTTTACAAAATTAATTATATTTTCTACCTTGCTTCAAGGCCAACCCCGCCGTGACACTGCTGTTGGGTCAGACACGGCAACACAGCGGTTACGACAAAGATAAGATACAAATGACAGAGGCCCACCCCGCCACAGGAGAGGCCCACTTACATGACTTCGTTGACTAGAAAACGTTCCACACCAAACACCTTGCCCAGTGGGTCCTGGCCACAGACGATCATGGTTGGCAACTTGGCATCAGTGAGCCTCCGCTCCATGACATACGCTTTCAAAAGGTCTATTATCTGCATGAGAGGCACACGCATCTTTAATCACAAAGTGTCAAGAAGAAAAAACGATCAAGCAGGCTTTGCCCTGCATAAATGGACTGAGATTAAGAGGCTCATTAAAGAACACTGATGGTGTTGTAAATCTCAAGGCTGTGAAGCAGGCTGCAAACCTAGGCAAAAAAAATTTGCCTGTTTTTTCAGCCGCAATCCTCTCTCCCAAGCTCTTTATGGCTGATACCCTATAGCTGATCAGATATTTGCTTTGGCTAAGACGGTCGGGCCATTTTTAGAAGTACTTACACATTACAGTGAGTGTGGTGACAGTAATATAGTTGTACCCTATTTTTAAGACTAAAACATCGATGGGCACTACGTTGGCAACAGTGTAAAGTATTTTCAAATCGACTATAGCATCAAGTGTGCTTGTCTTCATGATGGAGACCACTTCAACACCACTTATCAGAGAATTCAAAGAAAGTATATACACAGTTTTTAAGGCAGGCCCGAATTTTTTTATGTTTTTTCTGTAACCCAAGGGCACTCCACATTTTCAAGGTGTACAATGTCTTTTAATAGAAAACAATGAAAGAATTAGATCTGAAATGTACCACATTTTGCTCGTAGCGCCATTTTATTTAGTTAGTCCCACCAATTAGCACAATAGCACCATAACATAATCCAGCGCATTACAAGCTTTCCAAGTATTACCAAAAGATCCTTGGTAATGACACCATAAAAGCTTAATCACTAGGAATACAAGACCTTCCAACAAAGTAAACGAAACTTTGCCAGTCACATGACAACTGCAGGCAACTATGCTTTCAAATTATCAAGTAGCAACTTATGAAACTCTGCTGCTGGTGCTTTCAAATGCTTCCATACAATCTCAGTATTAAAATGTAATCATGATTATGAATGCAAATCATTGTTTCAAGCAAGTCTAGCAGCTACTTACTATTTATACAAAAGTCATACAAACCTTTGTGCAAGTCATCACTTTCTTTGTGCATGTGTCTTACACAATTTAAAAGTACCTCACAGAGAAACACAAATTAAGTTGAAACTAGTATATTAGTGCTGCATAACTCTATGCATATACATATACTTTTACCATATTGAATTTCACGGCCAAACGAAGACACCATTCATGACATTTTCACGCATTTTAGTCATTTTCGCAGAGGAAAAGTTATCAAAAGAGGCCACGTGAATTGTCGGTGCTGAAGTTGGTGTCAAGCAGACAAGGAAAAGTTAGAGACGCAGACAATGCTGGTGATAAGCCTTTGCTTACACTTCAATGGAACGCGATTCTCAGTCGACAATTCACTGGGCTTAAGCGGATGCAGTCTTGGAGTGATGGTGCAAGAATTTCCATATAATGTTGCCACCTGTCAATCATTTTCTCCCCTTTTCTCGTTTACCAAGCCTCAAACCACAGCATGCTAATGCTGGCATAATTACAGTTACAAAATCTTGTCTGCTAACAACCTTCAACTTGATCTTTTCTAACTAAACAGCAACAACAGAGAGTTCTAGCGTGTCCGCAAACTTCTTACCATTTGCGGTTTATCAGGTTGCCAGGAAGATGTACGGCAGCAACAACGCTGGTAGCAATTTCTTGTGACAAAGAGTTTAACAAAAAAGCACACAAAGCTAACACTGCAGCGAGCTACCATATTCTACTTAACTGCTGGTGTAAAGCATTGGTAGCGACATAATCGTTAACGTGCTTCCCTTTAAAAATTTTCCTTCCAAAAAAAAAAAAAACTTGCGCGTCACAAACATTTTTGAAACAAGTCATAGTGAGACAAAGAGCTTAGATTGAGGGAAGCGGAGAGTTCGCGTAGGTGAAGAAGTGAAGATCCGGAGGCTTGTGAACGTGGCCAGTTGAATTCATCGCGATACTGCGCAGAACATCGCGAAGAACTCAAAGCGTCACAAGGTGTCACTACTAGCTTTGCTGCTGCCACCCATGGCTACGGTAATCCAGTAAGCCGGAAACGGTAAGAAGTATGCGGACAAGCTAAAGATCTCGACTAACATATTTTTAAAGTATTTCTTAATTACTATCTTAAAGTATTCTTTAAGAACTCATTTGGCTTAAAAAAAAGTAATTAAAACAATTAAATCTAGACCAGAGCACACGCTGTAAAACTTCACGATATCACGGCACACTGGTACTGGGACGTCAGGATAGTTCGACCACCCGCTCTTCGTTCCAACACTTCTTGTGGCTAACCAAGCTGACTCTCACACAAGTGTAACTAAGTTGGCCAACCGTCTCGAAAACAACATGCTGATGTTTCTGTCTGGTTGCAATAGCTGCGATACAGTTTGCAGAGCGAATCCACATTTTGTAAGCTCAAAATGTGTGCACCGACAGTCACAGTCTGCATTAGCATTTCCCTGTGTAAGAACTGAAATCAGGGCTGGTTAGTATTCTTAATCACTTTTACAGTCAAAGTACTATAAGAGGCAGGCAAAGACAACTAATTGTTGCAACTAATAAGACCTTAATGACAAATGAGCTTGTGTGTATACATGCATTTGCGCATATCAGTCCATGCGATATGTACACATGCGCTTTTTAGGTTGTAAGCACTGGATTCATTGAAGAACAGGAAAAATGTGCTAAATTCCTTTTTCTGGAAAAATGTGCTAAAAAATGACATAAACATTAGAATGAAACTGCATAGCGACAAGCTAGTGTAACTGTAAATAAAAATGCCTGCAATCCAATCCAATCCAATCTACACAGGCATTAAACAGCAACGATTAGTAATATCCGGTCCACACTGGCTGTTTTGTAACAATTTTCCTTTTTCCAAATGAGAACAAATCACCATTACTCTCGCTTTTACCATGAAAAACTGATGACTGAACTACCAAGGACAATGCATTTATCAATTCTCAAAGTATGAAAAGCCGCATGCTTGTCACAATCAAGGGCACATTAGAATTGAGCAAATACGGCAACACAGGATGCAACGTTTTAACAGCATTCATTCGTCAAAATAAGGGTGAATTCTCACTAGCACATCATTTTCCTTTAATGCAGGCACGTGGTCATAGACACATATCAAAGCACCTTATTTTTATGTCTACGACATCACAAACCTGTCATTCAAAAAAAAAAAAAAGTGATAGCAGACAATTGCAATCAGATTGAGAAGGTCAGACTCTGGCCACGCTTTTTTTAACCCTTGTTAGTTTATTTGCACATGCCGACTTTTAACAGGCGAACGTAACATGGGTTACGAGAGATCTATCAGAATGGTGGGCTCGAGAGTTAGAATATTGGGGGTTATTCACCATGCACCTAAGGTTCATTACATGAGCAGCTTTGCATTGCCAATCAGAAATGAAGCTCCTTGGGCCAGAAATCCAGCACAGAACAGCATAGCTATCTTGCCTGCTGTTTCAATATGAGTTCCACATGCAATCGAACAATTCACACATCGTAAGCTGGAATCCTGCCACAACTATTTGGGCATTCCAAAAAAATGACCATTTTGAATGTATTTTCAACAATGAAAACAAAAAAAAAGGTGAATGATGGAACTGAAAACTCACCTGTGGGAAAGTAAAGGGCCCCGGCTTAGCCCCCACTGTTTTAAGGCACTCCATGAGTCCATCCTTTGGTATGAAGAGCTATTCACACAGTGGAGCGAATTCACACGGTCAGACGGGCACAAGACACACGCACACACACACACACACACAAGAAAAACGTGTCCTAACACAGTTGACGTGTGATGTAGTCAAGCTAAGAGCTTTAAGGGACACTAAAGACAAACACAAAAGTCAGGCTGAGCCAGTACATTACACAAATGTTAGAAAATTGCAATAGAAGATACGCAAAACGTGCAAGTGCGCTTCTAGGGCTACCATAGTAAGGTGTCAACATGCAGGCTGGTGACATCAATCCTATCGCCCTACGTTGCGTGCATTGTCTGAACTATTAAAACGCATTTCTGACCTTTAACAGTGCTACTAGTGGGAATGCGACCATCATGGTTGGGGCAAGGTGTAGGAAAACCCGGTTGCGGAATTTTGCCTATCGTCCCTATTTCCTTCAACAAGCAGCTTCCCAATTTTGTAGCTACTCTTTGCATGCCATTCTTCTCGCAGCTTCCCCGTTTTGACAGTTTGAACCATTTATGGCAAACTCTCTCTATCCTGCTTTTGACCTCCTGCTTCATTCAGGGCTGCTGCCATGCCCGTGTGCGAGCATTTGAAACAGCGGCAGGCTGTTTCCCACTGCCTTGAGGACACAGTACTTCCGTTTCAAGCATAGCAGGCAGAGCTGTGAAGGCTAAAGAGACTTATCCCACTGTTTGCATTTGCAACCCTAAACATAGTGGGTCACATAGGAAAAGGTACACAGGTATGTGTCCTACAATTCAATGCATGCTTAAGTCTCTTACTTTTAAAGCCACAAAACATGACAGAATGTTTACGTGGAAGGCATTGCACATCTGAATCTGTGTGCCACCAAGCAAGCATAGTGACACATCTTTGTGAGCAGCGGCCATAGCACACCACTAGCGCTCGCGGTCATAACTTTGTACGTTGGATACGGTAAGCACAAAGGAACACAAATAAAATGCAATTTGACATAACCTCCCATTCCACAAGTTGCAATCGTGATATGTGATGTAGTTCTGTAGAAAGTGACGCAGATCAATAACTGCACTGCGAAACGTGCAAAGTGAAACTTTATGGCCGCACTACTCGCGTACGCATCTGCAGCATTGCCTGCCAAGTATGAAACAGGAGCATATGAATTTTGACCTGCTGTCCTGGAGCCATGGGGCAATGACTGAGGCCAGGATAATGTAACAATTCTATTTTGATGCTATTACTTGTGCTTTGTCAGTGGTCAAAGTGGTGCTTCACTCACTGGAATCGACCAGCCATGAACAGATGGCAACAATGGAATGGAATCGAGCAAAAGGAATCCCTATGTTATGCCAGCCTAATTGAATAAGGTTGCTGTTTTTGTTCCTCCTCTCAGATGTTCATATTTTCCTCATAGTGCCATCGCCAGCCATACGCCTACTTTTGCGTTGAGTCATCACACATTAGCCTTATGCTTCAGGTCACTTGACGCCGGGGTAATGTCTGTAAAACAAGCTCCTAATTTCAAATGTGGCGACAAGATCATCAGCCACAATACTTTGTCATTTCTCTCATTCACCTGAGCACTGTTCTTTTTAAAACCGGGGCATTAGAATAAAATCACAGGACGCAAACCTAAATCATCTCAGCCTGAATCACAGATTACTTTAGTGTCCCAAATAGTGCCCTGTGTCGGGAATGTAGACACAATGCCCTAAAAATTTCCATTCCCACTAAAAACTGACCACACTGAAGCATGCAATCAAAGCAACGTAAATGCTACTTGCCTCCACCAACTTGACAAGCGTGGTTGTAGGTTTTGACACATACTTTCAAATGCGTACTAATGTTGGCAACGTTCTTGTGGAGCTTTGCCAACAGTAGCACCCACGATAAATATGCTTGTATCAAAACCTGCCATAAACACCCTTTTATTATTAATGTTAATTACTAGTAAATGGGCACTGCAGGTATACTGCTTACATGAAAGATCAAACAATGAAACAACACACTAATGGCAAGCATGCAATTAACACAACATATTGCATGCAAGAGTGAGTAAAAGATTAGGTGAGAGCCTTTTTTATGAAATGCTTACTAAAGTAACAACACCTTAGAAGCTAAAAGCTAATTAAAACTTAACAAAAATAAGTAGTGAAGCAAATGACTGAGTAAATCCCAGACCACATGTACGCTTGCCAACGCGCACAAGCTCACATCTGCGTGCTTTACGCTTGCCAGGCGTCTCAAAAATGGCAATTGGCATCTACAAGAGATGCTAGCCAGGGTGCACTCCTGATATGGTGGCTAGGCGCCTTGGCAGACATTGCCCCATACTGAGCTATTCATAGCGTTTCAAAATGCGCAATCTGGATTTGGCTACTATCCGTCGGTGGAGCTGGTGCAGGGCAAAGCCACTCCACACCATTCAGAGCAGCCAGACTAGCACACGAGCCCGAACTCCGATCTGGTCGTGCAAATAGCAAATATTGTGCTGTACACACAACATTGCTCCAAGCGAGTGGCGCTGCGCGCCAGCCCAAATGGCCACATCTGTCTGTACAGATATTCACATCGCACTTCGACACGTACAAGCTGTCCCGCACCGTCTGCACATGTGTAGGCACGCAGACGCGAGTTTGTGCGTGCCGCAAACATACGTGTGGTTTGGCCTTAGGTGTTAATTAACTAAAAATGTCTACAAGGTGACATAAGACATCAAGCATGGTTTGCTGAAAGAAAAAAATAGTATTCGCATGTGCAAGTTACATGTGGCAGTGCAAGCTTATTGCACGTATTTCAGTGCTTCAGAAGATGCAAGTGCAGCACTGCGCTTTAACAATGACTTCAGAAAACGAGATAACACTAATCAGTTGTGCCCTAGGCAGTAACATAGTTGTACGCAGTGCTAAAACGCAAGGATTGGCTGCCGTAGCACACAGGATAGCATGTGGCACTCTACATGGTGCTCACACCTAGTTCTCCTAAGCGTCCCGATTACACTGCCATGTAAAAATAAGCAGGACGTCCGCGGTGTGTGCAGATTGGTGTGCCTTAGTGTCAGTTAGAGGTGTAGCAGCTACACAGTAAGTCCTATTGGTGGACATAGAAATGCCTCAACCACCACAGCAGCTAATGTACTCCAATAATGGTTCATAAGAAACAAAACAAGAAGATTGATCCGTCAGACTTACTGCAGTAGTGTTGTGAAGAGATTGCCAGCAATAAAAAACAGCAACGTAATCAGGTACTTAGTAAGGTGGTTTCTCCAGGTCCTTCCTCATATATTTCCATCGTAGTCACCAGACAGCCATCAAGGGCTCCGAAAAAAATCTCTACAACTTCAATTTACTAGTGACTGCATCAATTTCTTAATCCTTTTTATTTATATGTGGCCTTACAAGATATATGTGGCCTTACAAGAACGTACCACTACTACAAAGACTTAGAACAGCAATTAGGAAGCACCTCGCCCACTGTCTAACTATTAGGCAACCTATGGTACAATATTGTGAGCACATCGTTTCATGTAAGTTTCCCCAGAAGTGATACTTTTTCAAATGTCAATTGTGCCTGCATAGTCAAATAAATAAAAACATAGTAAAAGAGGTAAATAACCATAGGTGCGATCTTGTAACAGTTCGCTGACGAAGGTGCAACTCCAACCAATCACTTGAGGGCAAGCAAACGGTTCGCTTTCCGAACTGTTATAAGATCGCACGCCACGTTTGCAAAACAGTTCGTTGATGGTTTGCAAGCATGCGCACCACGAGACAACTGATAGCAGAAGCGTCAAGCAAGGTGCAATTCTAAGTTTCGAAGTAGAGTGCTGTCACGAGAAGTCGGAGCGTAAAAGTGGACCCAAACGCCAGTCAAAAGCAAACCGTGAGGGGGGTGTCAAAGACCATGGAAAAGCAAGTAAGTATGGAAAAGGGAAAGGCAAGAGCCAATTGGGGAATCAGCGTACTCGTCTTCCCTTTTCTTACCTGTTCAATCGACACACGGCTCATGCTTTACTACCTGCAAGAGTACACAACACACACGCACATACAGACAAGAGTGGTAATGGACCAAATTCATGGGGAGGAAAGAAGAGACTTGAACCCATTGGTGAAAATCGTGGGAACAAAAAAAAAAAGATATGCCAGCATAGCAAATTTTACACCTTTTGTTTCTTATTTGTCTTTTTTTTTCTGTTTGATAAGTTTATGCGAGAACAACTTGCACGGAGCATTTTAACTGCAGTTAAAAGTTGATCATGATTAAGGCGGGAATGCCAAACCTCTAAAGCATCAAGCTGACGATGTCGGAAGTACCTCAGGGCTACGGTGTGCTCTGTCAACAATTCTGTGTTAGCCTGGTTCATGAGGAACATTTGGGCAACAACCAAGAGGGGTGTTTGAAGGCTGTGTGTGTGGGGGGGAGGGGGAGAAGAACTGTGACAAAGTTTGACTGTGTTTAAATTTGTTTGAAATCAGAAGCGCACACTATCGAAGCAATCATGGCAAACCTCAACCTTCAAATGTTTAAAGCAGTCGAAGTGATATCCGCGCGCCACAGGCACAGAAAATGGCATTCAGTAGTTAAGGCCTTAAGTTCCTGGATGACATTTTTTACGGCAGAGCTGCCCCACGTCCAAATTTAATGACATTCGACCCGATGATGTCGATAACAGTGTCTTCTGAAGTGAGCAATTTTAGGGTTACAATAAAAAGATGCATTTACAACAAACATGCATTTACAAGTATAATCTGTCTTCAAGGCTAGTCAAATGTCGAAATAGGCATACTATGGTGCCGCTAGCTTTAGTTTGTTGCTGTCTTATACAACATTGCAACCGACCTATAGCAACGTAGGCCATTGCAAGTCAAATCCGAAGCCCAAAGTCAAAATGGCACTTGGGCCGTCGAGGCCCGTTCCAATGCTGACCTGAGCAAATCACTTCGTACAACTCCTTGCAGGAGCGTTGTAGTTGAAGGTTAAGTATAAATTATTTTTGACGTGGTAGAGACTGTTTCCAACAGTTCAATTATACTTCCCTGAGCAATGTATGGCATCGAGAGCATGCATTTCTCAGTCGAATGAGTTCTGGCGAACGCCTTCGGTGACGAACGGCATTAAGGCAAACGCCACTTAATTTGCACGTGTGGCACCATGCGAATGACATTAAATATTAAGTCATTAGGAAGTTAATGCCATTTTCTGTGCCCGTGTGGCACGGGTATGAATGTGTACTACACAATATATAGCATATTTTTACTTATCTGGTTCATACAATGTTGAATGGACTCAAGGGGAGTGAATGTTTTAGACCTTTTCCTCTACAACTGTACTGTCGCAGCGAAAACACAAATCCGGATAAACTGTGCTTTGATCCAAGTCTGCCTTGCGCTGGTGTCAGCTGATGTGTTAGTGTATGACGTGTCGTAGGCTAGTGCAGGAGATATCTTCAGGACGGGTGCTCTAGGGTGTTTCCGACATTGTCAAGCATAGCAGAGCACTTTCTTTTCCTCTACAACTGTACTGTCGCAGCGAAAACACAAATACGGATAAACTGTGCTTTGATCCAAGTCTGCCTTGCGCTGGTGTCAGCTGATGTGTTAGTGTATGACGTGTCGTAGGCTAGTGCAGGAGATATCTTCAGGACGGGTGCTCTAGGGTGTTTCCGACATTGTCGAGCATAGCAGAGCACTTTCTTTTCCTCTACAACTGTACTGTCGCAGCGAAAACACAAATCCGGATAAACTGTGCTTTGATCCAAGTCTGCCTTGCGCTGGTGTCAGCTGATGTGTTAGTGTATGACGTGTCGTAGGCTAGTGCAGGAGATATCTTCAGGACGGGTGCTCTAGGGTGTTTCCGACATTGTCGAGCATAGCAGAGCACTTCCCTGGGGTGCAAGAGTCTCTAAGTGCAATTGAGTTTTAATTTCGACTCAAAACGCTCCATGCAAGCCGTCCCAGGTGTCTAAAAAACAACAAGCAGAGCCATAATTTTACATGGCATGCAAGTCAGAGGAATGAAAGTTTGCAAAAATTCAATGAATATCTCTGTGTTTGCACTGCACAATGACAGGCAAGTCTGCAAATGAAAAGGATAACTTGCACTGGTTAGCAAGTTTAGTAACTGCGACAAGCTTGATCAGCTGAAAATTAAAACAATTTGCATATAGTGCAGCTTTTAAATCTTACAGGTTTCTGTTAAAATGCAAATTCTAACGACAAAAAAATGTTTAGCCATTGGCAGTTTTCCCATAACGAAGCAGATGGCTTAAACGCTATTAAAATACAACTCCTGCGAGATTATCAAAGCGAGCAAACTTGCATTCCTGCTGAAAACACGCCAACTTGATCGATTTTCATCAAACTGCTTTGCTTGCTTTTTTTGTGCGCATAATTTTCCCACACGTACAAATAAAAAGCCTTTTTTTTTTCTTTAACAGAACTTAATGTTTAAACCGGACCACTTTTTTTCCGGTTTCTTTCTGCTTTAAGCAGCTAAATCCAATACCATTTTTGGTGTTATACTTAAAGAGGAACCTGCAACAGTTTTCTTAAGGGTAGAATTCAGCCATGCAATTCTCACCCACTGTGAGAATTGACTGCAAAGAATATGCAAAAATTCATAAGTCAAACTAACTTTAACATTAAAGAGAGACAAGACCTCCTCTTTCCATTACTATCATTACAGTACCACAGTTATCTGTGGTTAACAGGTCTAGTCATTCTACTGGAAGGCAGTGATTTAGAAATATCAGAATGGGAAAGGAATTCTGAGGCCAAGTTCAAGCTCGGGAACTACAACACGTAGCTTCTTATTAAAGCTGTGCCCAGCTGACTCCTTACGATAACATGCACTCAATCAATCTTGTCTCGATAGCTCATCCCGTTATGAAAATTGTTGCAGGGTTACTTTAAACAAATGCATTCTTTTTTTTTCTCTTTTTTTCACACCAACACTTCCCACGTCTTTTCAGGTTCATGACCTCGTCCAGAGGGTACAATAGATGCACCTTATCTGGACTGACCTCTTGGTCCCCATGGCAGTGGTACCGAGTGAGGCCAGAGAGCCCTTAACGACCAAAACTCAGGCATTCGTACATCCAGCGTATGTGTATGCAGCAAATATTTCTGCGCCAATGACCGTACCAAATTCACGGTGTCCCTAGTTAGACCACTTGCACTAGCGAAACTTATCAACACATAAAAGCCGACAGCTGTGAAAACCTCCACTTTGGGAGTAAGCTGAAGCCTGGAAGTAAGTTGACAGAATCCGACATTCACCTGTCACGCATTTCTAAATCTTCTGTACAGAGCTCAGAAACACTGATTCTGGCAACACTTTTGCAAATGTAACATGTTTCCCAATGCCTTACTACAGTGAAAACCACTCATACATGATAACTAATTTGTACTGGAACCACTTATTAGAGGAAGTGGCATCTGAAAGTTGTGCTTGTGGTATTCAAAATGACAGAATGGCGAGTTCTGGGGCTGCACTTTGCAAAAATCCTTCGAGCAGCAAGACTCGACATGACATTCATGTACCCCGTTTTCTCACATATAACCTGCATTTGCACATGCACACAAAGGCATGGCACACAAGCCACCATGGTGTTGGCCACCTCTTTTGCCTCGCCTAAACTTTTGCCTCGCCCAAAGTTTCACTACACCTTCGTGGCATTCTCATATGTAGCCATCGTGGCAAAAATGATCCACTCTGAACACTCTGTAATCCAGTACTTTGGCTTCCAACACCATTCAGCAATTACATGTCAGCATGCAAAACGTCTTTCCACGCAATAATGTAACGTTGGAGCCGAATTGTAAGGAATACAAACTGGTTTATCTAGTTCTAGAATATAGCGCTGCGCAATTTCCAACCTCCACTCATCTCTGACTTAAGTTTTAGACAATCCCTCACTCCAGTCTCCCAGCGTATATGAAGCTCTGCCCCATGGAGATAGATTGGCCCCATGAAGTAGGGCTGCATTTTGATCTCGATCGAAAACATACCAGACGTTCCCCAGTACAGCGTGATCGTGTTGAAATTACAGAGCGATAGCTCCCGACAATGAGTGGCAATGCTCAATTCACTTCAATAATGTGAGCATAAGCTACCTACATCAAGTATTTTAAGAAAACTGTGATGGTTGTTGGTTTGGCGAGTGACAGTTGTTGCAACACAAATGCTGGATGTGCCCACACTCTCACCATGCACACAAATCTTTTCCCAACAGTGGGAGCAGCAATTTTGACCATGCGCAACTTGTGCCCCCGAGTGGAGGAAAGGGGTAACAAATGCCCATTTCTCAAAAAAAGGGCGCAAACCAGACCACGAACTTCACAGGGGTTTCATGTGAACCGCAGGTGCCCGTTACTGAAAGGCTAACGCTAGAGTGTGCGACCAGTTCCGTGTTCGTATACATTATTTTTGCTTTATGCATAGAAGATTTACTTCAACAAGCCCAAAACTGGACAATGTTGCAGTAAGAAGTTATGAGTGACACGTGCGTCAACCGTGGCCCTGCAGGACGCACCAATACAATAAGGAGCACCTAATGCCTGCTATTATGCGACCTCTGATGTCACTATTAATGCCTGCTAGGCAACTCTCCTGCCTAGGAATCCACCCATTTATGCTTCCTTGATTCGAGAGCAAAGAAACAAGAAACATTCGCTGCTCTAAATGCAAATCAGGTGTTCCCTTTTGTATCGGTCTCTAGTGTGCACCTACAAACGTCTGCAGATCCTTAATTTGTTTTTTTCTTTTTCTCTTGGCTCCATTCGTTTTGCACAGACCTACAGATGACACCGCACAGAACAGTCCACTGTTAAAGTGAACACATAAGATAAACATTTTGGGACTGATCACAGTTTTGACGTCAAAAGGCTTCAACAACAATTTTATTTACCAATACAGGTCTACTTTACCTATTGTGTCACATTAAGCATTTCTATTTTTCCTATCCAAATCCGTCTACGGGTTATTTACTAATTATGCGTTCCCTTTAAGGGTGAATTGTACCTTCCGCGTGCGCACTTTAGCCTTTCTTATGCACAACAGCGCACAAGAACAAACAGAACTATCCAACTGCCTTTGATACTCCTCCAACTTGTTGCCAAGTTTAAAAGGCTTTTAGAAGCAAGGATGCTTGTGCTCTCACAAAGAGGTTGTATTTGTGCACGCTTCCTCATGAATTCATTAGCGCCAAGAAGATGCCTCAACATCCTACTTACTTCAAAGAACTTTCCAACTACTGCAGCATAGTACGCTGATTTGCCTTTATTTTACAGTATCCCTCAAGTGACAGACCACCTAAAGCAATGTTCCTAACCTCAGAACCACACCACTACATATAACTGCAATCTTTGTCCTTATGTATAAACTGCAAACTTCATTCAAGGCTTACAAAGCGCTGATTCACAGAAATATACACTTTACTCATGTTACTTATTTCAGTGTCCATAAGAAATTATGATCCGATTTATACACAGCGATAATCCTAAGGAATTAAGCAATGATCACCATATAAGAACAGTAAATATGCACAGTCTTAAACATGTGCCTTAAGATGTTCAACTGCGATTTAAAAGTCCTTATGAGAATGGAATGCTAGGCAGGATGGTTTGGTAACATTGTTGAAAAAAATGTACAAAATTTGAACAGGACAGGAAAAGTTATGTCCCATCCAAATATTTATTTGCACGAACCCCTTTATATTTTTCACAAGTTTGCTAAAATTACACTGTAGCTAGCTACGAATCATGATGTAAATGTTTCAAGCAGACCCCATTGAGCCTTTGTGTATGCTTTTAACTTGTTTCCAAAAAATACCACAGCTGAAATGCAACAGCCGCCTGCTGTTACCCCAAAGTTGCGGGTGAGCTTATGAAACAGACATCGATGCTAGTAAAAAAAAAAAAAAAAAGGAGTTCAGACCGCTAGACGAGCAAAGGTTCAACGGAATGTGAGTTTCTTGACATAGCATTGATAGAAAACATACTGAAGTGATGTCGATGAGGTTGCTTCGTTTGAAGACAGCAAATTAGCACAGTGTTTCACACCAGTGCAATGCATGCCCATACATGCAGCCGCCGAGCTTCTATTAGTTAGTAGGACTAAATCCTGGCTAAGGGCTGCTAACCCCTTTACTGCATAACTTGTATGTATCCTAATAAAAGAATGCACATCTACACAGACAAATGGGTAGGCATTAATGAAAAGTACAGTCGTGACTATTAATAAGAGATTCCTGTATGAAAGATTGAATGATTCAAAGAAAGCCGAGGCTTTCGTGAAGGCAGGTAACACACTTCAAACATGAGATGAATACTTTGGCGGTAGAAAAATCCTTTACGCAATTATTTTATTTGCTACCTTACATATTCATGACAAAATAAAATGGACACTGTTTAGCTGTTAGACTTACACACAAGCCTTGACTCAGTTAAACACAGACTCATCGACATGCTTAGTCATGTATGTACTTGTATATGTGGATGGCATTACTCAGGGGCACAGTAGCGACTCACTCTTTCACATCACTCCCCAATAATACTTCACTTACCATCACTGTAACTTGTGACTCTATACAGAGGATAATGTGCCAATGAACTTGACGGTACTCGACAGAAACAATCAAAATTTACATGATTGAGCATATGGCGTGCGAAAAATTTGTTGCGTGCACTGCCAGAAAACTACTGTCAATGCAATCACTTTGCTCTTAACAAAATCTTGGGCATACGTTGAAAAAATGGCCGGAATGATTTACTGATCCGGCATCACCGAACTACGGTATGCAGGGCATCAAAGGGAAATTTAAAAAGAAATAATGAAAAACCGGACTACGGAAGCACCTTAGTGTAGTTGACACAACCTAGCATTTTCAATTCGACTCGCTTAGCGGGGCGCAAGCGAAGACTCCGTGCCCGAAATTGTAGTCACGAACTTTGACCAAACCGCCCCCCTACCTCCAAAAAAAGAAAAGCCATTAGCGGGGAGGTAGTAATTGACGCCCACATAGCGGCGTTAGTAGGTGCAACCCAATGGCCAAAAACGCTCGAAAAAAAAAATATATTTTTTAATACCGTCACTGAAACTACGCCGATCGTGTACAAAAATCACGGCGACGTTTGAAACCGTTTCTGCACCACAGATGCGCGGCGTCATGGTAACCCGGCGACGCGCCGTCTACGACACCACGTGTTGCAAGCCACTACTAAAAAAAAAAGACCCGAACGCACTAGCACTAGGGCCAGGCGCGCCCCGTACTATCCATCTTTCAAAGTAATTTTTTTTTTTTTCCAAGTCCAAAAACTTACTTTTGCGACGACGAGCTCTAACCGTGGGTGCCGGCGACGCGCTCCGGACGAAGTGTGACGAGATCGTTAACCGGCCGGCGGTGCGAGACAACGCTATTTACGTAGCGTTCTTGCCCGAACATGTCGGGGCGGGCAACGACGCGCTGGCATACAAGCGAGGGTTGGTCGCTTGCGTTGCAATTTCTTCCGCTCTAGTTTCCTCTATTGTCGCACGTAGCGAATAGCGTGATTCAGACCCGAGTGCGCCCGACATGCCCGGGCCACCGTCGGGCAAGCTTTTCTTTTTTCAAACGTTCGAACGTTCAAATTCAAATATTTGAACGCCGCATAGCACCACCCGCCCGATCGCTTATCAGCCCGCGCGACGCTAGCAGGAAGACCGGCTCGCCAACAACGTACAACGCGAAAAAGTGTTGTTTCCATGCCGCTTGTGTGCCGCGGACATATATTTGCCCGTTTTTCATGCTCGGTGCTGTTTGTCACACGTTTTCACGCGAAATATGCGACGAAAATTGCGACAAGGCGCGCCAAGCTAGCGCTTGTCGCGACCGGTCGAAGAACTCGGCAAAAAATGCAGGTATACAGCTTCGAAAAGCACTAGTGTACGTTTCGGTAGCATCGCCGCCACTTGCGGCAACGCAGGGATGCAACGTCGATATCGTTGAAAACGTGCAATATGGTAAAACAACTTTTTTCGCTTACCAGCAAATATGCCGAACGGATTCAGGGAGGTGCTTTGTTTTTGTTGCGGTAGTGCAGGGCTCGGCCACCAGAGGTAACGTCGCATAAAGCAAACAACTTATGTAGTGTTGTCGCAAGAACTAGTAAAAACTTAAAATGGTGTTTTTAACTTGTTACAAGTATTATGTGTGATAAAACACTGCGCGAATTTTCAATAGAGGCCGGAATTTAACTGGTTGACAGTGTTTTTAGGCTTAAGTCGGTCGTACTTGAATGCAGCTTAGTGGGCCGATCAACGGGTGCCTGCTGAAGCTCCGAGTAATTATGGGCCGAGGGCGCTGCTAGCGACGTGGGCGTTCGCTTGTGCGTGTAGTACTCGTACTTTATAAGTGTTCTCTGTGGATGTGCCTGAAGCGGCGCTTTTATTTAAAAAGGAAGGTCATTGTGGCATATATATGGTCCAGGCCCGTAAGTTTGAACCATTAATTTCCGTGCGTCATTTCTGTTGCTGTTGCTCATCAAAAGGATAACAAATGAGAAAGGTGCGCGTGCCTCTTCCAAAGGGGTTAAAAAACCTCATTCAGGTTTCTGATGGTTGAGTTTGCGTACAACAGCCGCTTCGATAAAAGCTAATCTAGTAACGTCGTAAAGTTGGCTGCGATCGCAGGAGACCAATGGCGATCGAGGTAGCGTACCGTGAGTTCTGACGCACGTTACTGAATACGAAAAGTTCTCGTAAAATAAATATTGAATTAAAAAGAAGGAAAACTGTAACCAAAATTTCTTTTAATTTTAAAACCCAACATAAATAAATACTGTTGTCCATTATTTAGGGCGTTCTGGTGCCCGCCAGTATATTTGGCAATGCTTGCATCAAAAAAGGTGACTAATCCAAAAATAGGATAGTACCCTAGCTTTTAACAATAGCCCAGCGATAGGCCGCCATTGTGTTCACCCGGTCGTGGGAGTGATTAGGTAGCCAAATTGCTACGGTTGCCCGGGTCGTTCCAGCGCTTTGGGGGCGGGCGGATATCATTCATTCGACTCCTTGAAAAGACCACGGGTATCATCATCGGACACGTGAAAAATGAAAATAAACTGCGGCTTTCAAGTGAGAGAAATGCGTTATTGGATATGCACCCGTCATACACTTCAAAGAGCATCTTAATTTAGCACGAGAGAAGCATGCGTGCGACCATGGCGTAATGATTTAGAGCAATGGGCTGCTGTGCCGAGAGACAGAAGATCCAGCATCGATCCCACCATCGGTCACGCATTTCTTAATAGTATTACTATAGTGCCTAGAATATAGTATTACAGACTTCAGCCACTTTGGAGGTATCTAACGGAACACTCGAGGAGTGTTGAGAACGCCGGGCGTTCGCCCGCCCCCGCGGCTGTCTGCGGCGGGGGCAGAGTCTGCCCTCCCGGAATTTTCGCGGCTAAGATCGCGCGCTGTTGCGAACGCCGGCACGAAGCTTAATTCGGTCGCTGCTGCGGCTGCGCTGATTCACTCCAGCGTTTTCACACGGAGTTTCCGCGGTCATCTAGGGAGATGCGTTCATGTTTGCTTGTGTTTGTGCGTACGTGACACCATGCTTGTCAACTTAGTATGCCTATGTTTACAAGCTTATCCAGCCGATGAAACTACTATCTTTACTTCGTATAGCTGTCCACTAATTTGCTATCGCAATCGATGCTTCGCCTTTCAGGCGAAACTGATACTTTTATTTTTGGTCATTAACGCACCCACAGTGCCATCAAGGCAGAGGAAGTGGTACGTAATAAAGCTAGTAATTTTGGGCACACTAATTTTATGCTCGTTCTTAGCACCCTGAAACATGGGGCCCAGAGGATATCCATTACATATAATTTCGGTTATTGCATTGTTCTGCGTGGCAGCCACATGTGATAGCAGTTGCCAGCCTGCTCCCCCCTTTTCCTATCCGGTCAAATGTATATGTTTTCAAATGAAATAATAATAATAATACCTGCGTTGATTGCAATATGCATACGTGGGCGCAAATATATATTCGAAGATGCCTAGCGAAAATAAATGCAGAGTGATGGTCAGGGGCACGTGCCCCCTCCCCGGGCCACGTGCCCGGGGAGGGGGCACGTGGCCCGATGTGTGCCTCTCTCCTTGTAAATTTCTGCGTGCCGCAGGATATATAGCTGGCATATACACCATCGCAAGGTGTCTCCAGGGTAAGAGGAGTACGGCAGCGGCGTACAGATTGCGAAGTCGGCGTACGAAATATTCAGGCACGTTCACACTGAAGACGGAGTGCCAAAGCGGGCAAGCGCAAAGCGGGCAAAACTTCCTCGCCAGGCGGGTAAAGCGGGCTGAAAACGAGGCGGCGAGCCTGATCGCTGTTTCATGATCCTGACGGAGGTCCCATTTAGAAACGTGCTCACCGCGATGTGAGGTGCAGAGCACTGGCAGCGTGCTTGCACAGGAGATCACGCTCTGCCTATGGTGCACACCAAGCAGCCAGACCAACCGGAGCAATCGTCAATACCACCTGCCCTATTTTATGCATCTCTGTATATGCCAACTGGACTCCGCCGAAGAGAGGCCACTCTGTTTTATCGCTTATGGCTAGGGGGGGGGGGGGGGGGGGCATTCACGAACCCTTATGCATTTCTCATTGGAATGGCTGACAGCGCTCTTTGCAATGCCTGTCTTTGCGAGGAGACGCTAGAACACATTCTATGCGACTGTCCTGAATATAATGTTCAGAGACAGTTCCTGGCGTCCGTTCTAGCGCACCTTGACAATAGACCAATGTCATGTTGAAACGATTCTCACATGTCGTCAACAAAAGACATCGCAGCTGAAGGCGACGAAGGGACTACTTAGGTTTTTGAGACGAACGGCCTTGGACAAGCGGCTGTGACAGTGATGTCACGTACCACGCAAGATTGACGGACTGTGACTGACGATGTGTGTATGTGCTCTCTCTCTCCCCTCCCCATCTTTGATTCTCCCCCATCCCGTTCCCATATGTAGGGTAGCAAACCGTGGTTGTGCTAAACTGGCTAACCTCCCTGCCTTTCCTTCTCCACTCTTTCCTTCCTTGGGAAATAATTGCTATGAAAGCAATCGGTTTAAGGAATCCTTCCAACGAAAGAAATTCCATCGAATAAACAAGAATGCTTTAAATTACCGTGCTGTGATTTTTTTTTTATCACACGGAGGCTACGAATGTTTTATGAGGTCCCGACAAATTCCTATCATCAAAATTTTGTGCTATACTGTTGTGGGCGACACATAGGAAGGCAAAATATACTCAAGCATGCTTTGGTCTCAACCATAGAACATTTCCCGGTGGCGCGCCAACACACACGCTCACTTCGATCGCAGCGCCGCCACAATTTCGACATTTTTTTGTCGTCGTGCACCCCAACCGAAACTATGAGACGCCGCGCGACGGCCAACTAAGTAAAAAAACCTCGTCAGTTTCGTTTTCGGTACCTTAATAAGACAATATTTTATTCTATAATTCTTCTAATAAATAAATTAACTTACTTATCTGAACTATAAGTTGTTTAGAAGCAATTTAAGCAATCCTGACGACGCTTGAAAAACAAATTAAGTGCTATAGACTAAATTTGTGTAGTAGGAGTGCACGTACAGCCAAAAAGACTCTCGAGAGCCAATCATATTTTTTTCAACTCCTGCGGTGCCACTGCTATTGACCAATCGCAACGTAAGTTTTTGGTGCCATGAGGTTTACGCGAAGTAGCGCTACTAAGGTTTCTCTACGTTATGCAACCATAGAAACGCTTGGCAGGGGGAAGAAGGAAGCCGTACGCACGCGTGCGTCGTCGTGGCCGTATAAAAACCCCGGGAACCCTGCAACTTGCTATGACTGGTGCTGACAGTATCAAGCGTCCGAAGATGGCTTCGTCTCTCGATCAGCTGAAGGAGATCACCACCGTAGTCGCCGACACGGGAGACTTCGAAGGTGCGTGATGCCTTCCCGCAATAGTGGCCGGTCGCCGAAGAAACTACGAAAAAAAAAAGAGAAAGAAGTTATGACGACACCGCTGTACCACGTGCCCTCAATTTCCCTAGCATTTGCTGCAGTTGACCGGCCTGGTCGGTCGTTCGGAGTGGAGAGTGCCTCTAGTTTCCAAGCCCTATATGTTAAGCACAAATTTTTCGATGCACCGACATGTTGAAAGCGGTATTATAGGGTGATATTCACCCGATTGCGGTTCTGTCGTCAACGAATCGAACTCATTGGAAACGCTCCGCTGTTTCCTGCTGCAGAGTGATTGTAGCATCCGCCTTGGAAATTCCTGGCGGAAAAGCCTGTCTCCTGTTGCGGTGTCCCTACCTCTACCTTTGCGGGTTGTTGGGCAGGTGGTCGCGATTCTTCTGTATTCGTCGCCTCCTTGAAACGCGGACATTTCAGCACTTATCAGTGGCTGTGATCCGTTGACCGGACGTCTAGCGGTCCCGAGAAAGATCCTAATCCTATCGGCCGGCTGTCCTTCAAGTTGCTAGTTTTGTAACGCCGAAGGAGACGTTGAAGCGGTGGTTTTGCTATCACTTATTTGCTTAACAAGTGGGCGTGGCCCCTCCCCCTTTTGCACCGTACTTACAGTCAAGTTTTTCCTGCTGGCATGGTTAACTAGCCCGGCGGTCGCAGTCTTTTTTTCTTTACTTTCGTTTGTAATTTGTTACGCCGAGACCGTTCACGTGAGAAGTTTCGAGCTCCTCAAACACCATTGTACGTGACACAGCACATATATTTTAGTGAACGCAGTTTTTTTTTTTTCTGCTTTAAAATAATTGTCTTGACTTCAATTGTTTTATGGCGATCCATCGGCATTTAACCGACGACAACGAAGTGCCGCCAAGGCAGGCAGCTTTGCGCGCCACGCACTCGAGCCAAAGCTGGAACAAGGAACGAGTGGGCCAGCAGCGTTCAGTGATTTCGTCTGTGCTCGACCGACGAAGAAATAAATATGCGGGATATCGTAAACCACACGTCTTCCCACAAATGCACTTTTTTTTATTGCACTTTTAAAGCACCCTTCGAATTCCTCGTGCCTGTGTGGTTGGCGGAAAGTTCTTCATATTGGTTATCTTTTTCTTTATTAGTTACCCGTACAAATAGATTGTGCACCCTTGATACCGAGTTGTGTGGTGCCACGTCCGTAGCGTGATAGTTGGACTTTTATTTGGGTGGTCTGTTGCATCCTGTGTCACTGTGCACACTTTTACAGAAATTTAGTGTCAACTACTTCATTAATGCTTTAAAAACTTAACAGAGAGTGAGCTCAAAAGAAAGTGAAATTAACTACAAAAACAGACATTTGGTCGCTGAAAAAAATTTCTCTGAAATTGTGGTTTTTAGATGCCTCTGGGGGACTACTGCAGTGAATAAGGTGGTTTGTATAAAATGCGAAGCCGTTGCTAGTCTGAAAGAATAGGTGAAAATAATACTGGTGGAATTCGGTGTGGTGGTTAAGAAATGTAGGGGCTGGGTCAGGGGCGGTTACATTTGTTGTAAGACTCTGCAACAAAATATCTAGCAATGTCACTATCACATGGACAGTTTTGGCAACTGCTGAATGCTACAAAGATCTAGTGTTGATTGAAAATCATTGTTGCAATTTAAGTTGGCAGGTTTCACTGTATTAACAACTGTGATAACTAACAATAGTACTGCATGGCAGCGATGACATTGGACGAGTCCTAGATAGATGTCAGTTCGCTGTACCGGTCAGTGACCACTGAGCATGCCTGTGCTGACGGAAGAAAGCATTCGATTAGGGTCATTCAGGATCAGTTGTGTAAGTAATCTATTTTTCTTCA
Source organism: Dermacentor silvarum (assembly GCF_013339745.2). Classification (NCBI taxonomy): domain Eukaryota; kingdom Metazoa; phylum Arthropoda; class Arachnida; order Ixodida; family Ixodidae; genus Dermacentor; species Dermacentor silvarum. The sequence continues at coordinate 52,889,848 of NC_051162.1, forward strand.
AATACTCAAGGCCCTACTCAGTCGAGCCCTTGCAGGAGTGGATATAGATAGAATGATTCATAAAATAATACACAGTGGTTCGAAGACATTTTTATGAGCCTTGTAAATGTGTCCGTGAAATGTGATGACAAAAATGATGCATGAAATGTTCCCTTGACAAAAGCTGCAAATTACAATTGTGGGTAACCAATTCACGAAGAATACAGATCACTTACACATTCACTTGTACAATACTTGAGTGTATTGGTTCTACAGATACTTTGATTCAATAACATAACACTGATTTACAGGAAAACACACAATAATAGTGAGAAGAGACTTGTCACTCTGCAAAGTTACCGCTGTGAATTCTCCCAAATGGAAATGTTGATGAATGTGTTGGCAGAGTGGCAATTAACTGCCTCTATGGTGCAATGAATTTCCAATGTCAAAAAGAATGGGCAAAAATGGTGCACCTACGGATGTTATTGCTTTCGGAATGGCATATCTTTTTCATTATTGGTTCTCAATTAGTGTTTGAAAGGTTCTTATACATTGCTTGTATTATTTTAACATGGCTATGATAGAGGAAGTATAAAATTTTCAATCTGGACACAATACTTCGCTGAGTGTTTGTCCAAGTAATGAAAACTAGCAACACTGGTCATTGAAGGATATTGAGATTATATGATCCTCGGCACTAAATGTATGCACTCCGGTTTGTCTATTAAATGTTCCTGGTATGGCATATTCTGAGGCAGGACAAGCGAGTGTTCCTGGCAGACAAACAAGCTTCTTGGCTAGCTCATATAGAACATTGACCATCCTGGTCCTGGCAGAAGGTGTTGGTCTTGGGTTCATACCCCGGACTAGGACAAATTTTTCTTCAACTGTGAAACTTTCTTAGAAACCCATATGGGTTTTCTGTTTAGCTTCTTGCTACAGTTTAGGTGGATGACTATTTTTCGCTTCCAGGAAGCTTTCTCTACCTTTTGGATTTTCGAAACACTAGTTTGCCAATGAAAAACCATTCCTGGAACAATTTTTTTCCCCCTCCTTCTGATGCCAAGTCACCTTGGTGTCCATTACTCTGAGGAAGCCATAACTGTAGTAGTTAATGTGCGCACCGCCTATTTTACATAAATTGGTTCACCTGCCGGCAAAATGTTCTGTCCACTGCAGTGATGAAACAGTACAAGCCAACGGATGCCACAACAAATCCATCACTCATCCTGGCCGCCTCCAAGCTTCCCCAGTATGCTCATCTAGTGGACGACGCCGTCAAGTATGGCAAGAGCAAAGGAAAGTGAGTTGTGCCCTGTTTTGTTTGTCCTTAATTAGGCATGTGATAACATGCACATTGCTATCTGTGGGGTCCCCACCAGTGGTATCGGACATATGTCTGCTTTCGGGATATGATAGTGGATGCTTGATATGATATAGCACCGTGTCCTGCGCCGAAGAAGTGCAGGGACCAGACGTGTCTCGGCAAAATTGGTCCCTACAACAAGATGTGCAAGACGTGATCAGACGCTTTGTCAACAAGATTTTGAAGCCGTGGCGGCTGCAGGAGCTGGGGAACAAATCTTCTGGTCGCATGACTCTATTACAGCATAAGGTGTTATGGGCTCATTCCAATAGCCGTTTCGGGTTGCGATGATGCATGCCGCCGCTGCCCCCGCCACAAAACCGCTATCGCTGGAAATGAGAAAAAAAGTATGCGGGGGGGGTCTCCGCCGGAATCAAACCCAGGACCGCTGCACGCGAGTCGGATACTTTACCCCTGAGCCACGCAAGCGCTTGTGAAGTTGTGATAGTGGAACAAAAAACCTATAACGCAGACACAGACGTTCCGAGCCTCCGCCAGTATGGTGGCGCCATCCAGTTAAGGCGCAGACAAGATGCCATTCAAACGAGGCGCGCAAAAAAAAACGCAATCCTCAGTCTTCGCAAGTATGGTGGCGTCATCTAGTTAACGTGCCTGCAAACGCATCGTGTGCAGCTTGCCATCGACGTTCGGCGGACAGTTCAGATCGTTCTCGTCAAAACGAGACGAAGAGACTTTCTCGTGAAGACCCTGGTATGCGTACGCAGGTGCCGAAATTGGGGCTACTCTTGAGCCGCTCCACTGGCTTACGCTGCGACTGTGCTGCGTCTGCTGCGCAGGCTTGTGACCTTTTTGTTGCTTCTTCTAGCCTCTCTTGGGGAACATATCCATAACAGAAGTTTATTCGTCAAACACTCCAGGAAAAAGTAAGCTGGACAGAGTTGGCCAGATGCCTGCTAATGTTGAGGCATTCCCTCCGAGGTTTGCGTGCGTCGCCTGGTTTTGAGGGAAACCAGCTGGCACTCGCAAATCTCCGAGGCCATGGTAGAGAAAGGTAAGGAGCTGGTGATGTTCAGATGATTAGTTTCCGTCATTCCACGCCGACTTGCAATTGCAGGTTTATTGAGGCAGATGTAACTGAGCAGATTGGTGTGTTCAACAGTACATTAGGGAATTTTGTTTCTCGTAGATGCATTGCTGTTCTGCCAAGACAGCTTTTTGATAAGGCGGACAGATTTTCAAGACCCTTGTCCATGTTGGAAGGAGTCCACTGTACACATGCACCCTTCCTGTACAGAACTCTGAACTGCTAGGAAAAGGGACTGTGCATTAACACTTTTCGGTTACAACTGATGCTTAGCTCTTGATGGACAATTTCCCATAGGGCCTCGTTCAGGGAAACACAGTGTTAGAGTTCAAAAATGTCATAACAATACACCTGCATAGTCGTTATTAAAAGCTAGAAGCTATGCTAAATGCAGTGACTGCCTAGAGCTTCACTATATTGTGAACTTCAAGGTTGCGTCAGCTCGACGTGACGTAATTGGTTTTTGACGTACAGCGTCTGCATAGGCCTATGTTTAGATTAACACCACATGTTTAGGTTAACACCGCATTTTAAAAATAGCCAAAGGCTGAAAGCGGGAATATTCCAGAAATAGTACTGTTCCACAAAACCATAAATACGAGAAATTGTTTGAAATCTGGGGCCTCACACTGATTACCGGCACAGTGGTTTTGGCGTGAAATCCGAAAAAAAAAGTGAAAGTTTGGCCTTCACTTTTATTTAGTGATCAAACTCTCTCTGTGAAATTAACGATAAAACCCGCTGTCTCAAATGAGTACTTGCTTGCTCAATTTATCCTGATTTAGTGTTTACTCTTATTGTTACATTAGCGTTTACCGACCCATAGCAGTGCATTTAAAACAGCCGGTTAGACGAACCTGCCAGCAGCTTGATTGCCAGAGGCTGCGATGTCTCAAGGTGGTTTTCTGTAAGTGTCCAGCTACTGGACATGTCCATTTCGTCTGCTGTTGAACTTCTGATTGGCTAGACTGGAGAACGCGTCAGAAGACAGGCGCCCCCAGCCATTCAGGGGATGTATTCTGAAACGATCCACTTCGACGATAGCATCGCCTCAGTGACAATATCGCCGTCAGGCGCACGCCGATTGGCTGGTTGAGCAAAATCGGATGACTTGGTGCTCAACCAGCCAATCAGCTCATCCAGTTTTGCTTAAACAGGCAATCAGCGCGCGCCGTTGGCGGAGGCGTGGCCAAGGCGATGATATCGCCGAAGTGCATCGTTTCAGAATACGTCCCCTTTAGCAATGGACGAAATGGGCATGTCCACTAGGTGGACACTTTCAGAATACCACCCCACTGGATGCAATTGCTACTTCTCGGAAGATATCCGGGACTCTGCGCTTTCTCTTTTTCCTTTTTTTAGACCACGGAGACCTTGTCGAGCCGTTGCTCGGGCGCCTTTTTTTTTTTTCCTTTGTTCGTTTTCTTACGAAAGAACAAGGAAGGCGGAATGGCCGCGGTTCCGCTTTCCGCGCACCGCTCGGGTTTGACCAACGCCGACTGACCAGACCGCAGGGTCTTTCGTGAGTCGTTCGAGGCGCGCACCAGCCTGTTGAGACCTTGACGAAAAAGGTGCCGTGTTTACCCGGATACAGTCCAACTTCTGCAACAACCACTCCAATCGCGTTTCTTATACACACTTTCGAAATCCGCTGACACGCAGCACTTTTTTTTTTTTTTTTGAACATCGAATATTCTCGGTGATGTTCCTGATTATTTCTTTTTGCTTTCATCGTGTGTTCGAAATCGCCACGACCAGGACGAATGCGCAAGAGCGCCGGGAAGATCTGCGCTTTGGCGCCAGCACGCGGGTGCTTGTACGATCGAACTTCTGCGATTGAAAATAAATCAAGCGTTGGTGGAAGTGGTGCAGACATCAATTTCTTGCATTCCGTTTCTTTTTTTTTTTTTTTTTTTGGTAGCCCGTAGGTGCACCGAACTTGCGAGAGAACATTTGCGTCAGACGCGCGCGCGGCGGGGCGGCGATTGCAAAAGCTCTTTAACTCCAAGGGAAAAAAAATTGTGCAGGTCGAACGCACATGATGGAAAGTTAAAGCGAAGCTTTCGAGAAGCGGTTAATCAAATGCCGTAAATCTGCCCGTTTCTTGCGTCTTTTGCTTAAAAGAAACTGGCGCGCGCTCATGTTCTCTGCCGCAGCCGTGCTACGCAATGCGGCATACTCGTGATCGTTTCGGCAAGCTGCAGTTAGCGTTGGCACAAAGTATGTGTGATTTTACACTAATAGTGGTTAGATCATAGGGATGTGCTGTGCTGGGAGGCAGTTTCGATCCCACCATCCGGCACGTCATTTTTTTTCTTTTTCTTTATTATCGCATATTTTTTTAAAGTGAACTATTCGAGAAAGCAGCAGCAGTACCCAGCAGCCACGGTCTGGATAGCCCCGGAGGGTTCACAAAGAAAGCTTCGCTTTAAAAGAATGTCTGCATCTGTTGGGCGCAGCAATGGGCTTTCTTGGTGTGCAGAGTGGTCGATTTGGGTTATACGCGTGCAAACACGGTACGCGCACGTTGGCGCGGCCCCTGCTTGTCTGCGCGCACGCGGTCTTCACCTTGCGTCTTTCGTGCGCGCTCAGTCGTTCGTCTACGGCTTTTTTTTTCTTTTTTTTTTTTTTTTCTTTTCCTTCCTGCTTCCTCGGCTCGTAACGCCCATTGCAGCTGCCGTCGCTTGCTGTTCGTGGCGGTTAAGCGCTCTCGTGATTTTTTGCCATTTTTCCCCCCCTTTGTCTTTGTACCTTTTTTCCTTTTTTTTTTTCTCTGCCCTGCTTCGTTTCTAGCTAGGCTTGTTTCTTTTTTTTTTTCCTCTTGTTTTCTGCGCTTAATATGCATCTGCGTTTGGCAGCTTTCGTCTCTTGCTGGAAGTAGCCGTGATCGGTGGTGGATTGAGGGAGAGGAGGGCCTTGACCGCGTTTTCTTGCGTTTTTTGGCTTTCGTCGGGCATCGACACGGCTGGTTTCGCTTTCGGCGGAGCTTTGACCTTCCCGTGTCCGAGCACTGTTTTCCAATGCCAACGTTGCTGCATAGTCCTAGTAACTGCTGCTCCATATATATCTTGTCTGTTATTTATCTCTCTCTCTCTCTCTGTCGGGTGAGTCAGCAGCCTGAACTTGCAGCTCCGGGCGCACGGCGTGAGGTCGCTCGAGTTTGAACGCGTGTGGGCGGGCGCGTTGTTCCGTACCATGGGGCTGAGCGCTTCGCTCGGCTTTTGAGCTCACAAAGTTAACTCGGTCGTGACAGCGACACCTTTGCGTGCGGGGAACCAAAATGGCGGGCAGTGCTCGACGCGCTCGTTCAGTAGGCGACCCTTCCGTTTCGCGAATGCATCGTGTCGCCGGTGACGTCACAGCTGTGCAAGCGGCGTTGGGAATCTAGTGTTACTGAATGGGGGTTCTGCAGTAGTGTACGAGATAAAGGTAGGGGGTCCAGCGCGGGCTCTACACTATGGAGTTTTTTATTGAAATGTTGGTGGCGCCACTGTCGCCTTCACCTGAATGAGCGGCCCAGCCGGACGCGTGTCTCGTGTTAAGACCCTACTGCAGCTGCATGGAGCTTAGACGGGCGTTTCACTCTGCTGTATCTAGTTTTGATACTCTGTGGCTGAAACAGTGATTTTTATTAAGGCGAAAGCCTTACATGGCTCATGGGTCGAAAAATTCAACGACTGTCAGGCGATATGGCACCAAAACTCAAGTGTCGTCTCAGGCAGATTAAGGAAACTGTTATCATGAGTAGAAGCAAGTTAGAAGTGACTATGGAAGCTACGAGAATTTGGCGACGCATGTGCCAGTAAGCCATCAATTTCTTAATAAAAGAGCTCGATTACCTCTGTTCGCGTCGAACAGACACCCTTCTAAATGATCAGTGTAGGCCACAACAGCGTCTGCGTGTGGTTTTCCCGGTTTTGTTCATTCTTGCCGAGCAATGTACACGTGTCTTATGACATTTTGAGGAGAATAAGTACACCTGCGAGAACTGGAAATAAATCTGTTGTTGAAAGTTGGCGCTGTGCATTTGTCTAATGTGCCTTTCCGTGTCCCCCTCATTCCGCCTGCGCTACCAGAAATTAGACGAACGAAAAAGGAAGAGATAGCCATGACCGTTCTAACGTACCATTAACCACGCAGAACCACTGGCGATGTCTATGCAACCGAAAAAGAGAACAAGTAAAGAGAAAACAAGTAATGGGAAGTAACAGCGCATTCGAATGAGAACGTCAAAGTAATTTAATGAATGTCTTGTGAGCGCACAGGCTTTCGCCTTCATCCTTTTTAGCGTATGCTAAAGTGACTGTCAACTTTTCCCTACTGACTTGTCGCCAAAAAAATGGAGAAAGAGCGACGGTAGCAACGCATTCGACGCAAGACTGAAGGTGTGTCGAGCAGACATCGACCCAGCCTGCGAGCTCGCTGCAGCCAATGGGCGCAGTTGAAGCAGCCGGAGCTTCAGGATAAGGCGATGGCAGTACCGCTGCAATTTCGCTGTTTTTTTGCCTCTCGCTGCTTGCTATGGCGTCCGCTGGACCCAGTCTCCCATTATAGTACACTACCTGCGGGGAGCCCAGTTGCGCAGTGGTCCGCCATCTTATGGTCCTGTGCTATGTGGAAAAGCTGCCTCTCACGGCTGCGGGAGCCAGGTTAACAAGCTTCAGAAGAATCTGTAGAACTTTATTGTATTATAATGAGGTTCGGGTAACACTTATTGACTGCACAGACGAAATTCACATCATTGAACACTGTTTTTGATGAGATTGAACCGCATAACATTTGCTACACAGGTAACTGTTTCTGCACCAACATTGTCTTTACCTGGCAACAGGTGGTGCACCTACTCTTTGCATTGGTTATGCTTTCCTGTTGGTGCACTTCCATTTATTCTGAACAAAGAAAACACGTTTGCTGTGGTCATCTCCGCTAAATTGCACTGGAATAGAGGCAGCGGTCCTTGATAGCGACACAAGCAGGCAGTCCTAGTTTGGCATAGCACAGCACGGACGATGATTCTATGTCTCTAAAGTACTGCAAACTCTCAAGTTAACACCATTGCGGCACAAGTGAATTTGTTTTTGTTGCAAATTCATTGCACCAACTTTGCAATGCAAAACTTTGCAAATTCATTGCGGGATGGCTGCACCAAAACCAACTCTTTTGGTTTTATTGTAAAATGCCCATAGTTTAGTATGATTTTCATATCGATGCCAAAGTTCTGATAACATAAAAAATGTTTTGTCCCAGTTTAGGGCAAGACTGATTTTAGAAAACTGCAAATACAGTCGCCAACATGTTTTTTCAGTGCATGATTATATGGACCTACTTACAGCAGCAACACCAACTTGTGGAACATATGTATAACGGCAGCTGAAATTTGGCTGCTGTTAAGTGAATATTTCGTGAATAATCTTCATAAACATTTCAGTTTGTCTGTGTTGCAGATCATTCTTGCTTATGCTATGGAGCACAGTGCTTGTTCAGTGTACCTAGATTAAAGTCAGCAAACCTTCAATGAACAAACTACATGTTGAATATATTGAAACAATTTTCATATTTCATCAAGGTTTAGTACTATTCGTCTTCGACATAGTATGTTTATATTCCAATAAAACGTAAAGTTAGTTTACTCTTGTGAAATATGTTTTCTAGGACTCTAGATACATTTATGTGGCAGATAAAGGTTGGCTATTAGAAGAGAAAGCTGAAAGAATCCTGGCATGATAATTTTGACACCTTGCGTCTTTTTTTTTGTTAAATGAACATTTTAACCTTTAATCCCTAGAAAGAATACTGTCAAGCTTCAAAATGCCCTAAATTATTTTATATAGTAGCTTTTTTACAACCAGTTTCAGTTTCATTTCTACTGTTGTGACATCATGATGCTAAAAAAAAAAAAAAACGGCAGAGTACATGAGTAGGCATAGATATGCACTGCAAAAGAGTAATTGCAGCAAGAATACAAAACAAAAAAAGACACAGAAGCATATCTGCATAGCGTAAACACACAAAGCACACTAGGTGAAAAGCCACGCACAGGTGACCGAGGAACCTTTCACGGTCTGTTGTGGAAACAATTTCATTGGGGAGGCCATTCTAGTGACCTGTATCATGAGGCAGGGCACATAAATTGAAGGTGCGTGTCTTACCAAAAAATGCGCTTGTGATTGTGTAATCATGATGAGGTGCATGCGGGGGTTTTAAGGGGTTTATTCTTGAAATACGCACCTAAATGGCAATGCTGGTGGTTAGTACGGTGTTGCATATTTCAAAATCACATTTTGTGAGCAGTTATGCTCGGAAAGATCTGTCCTCATCAGGTAGTCATTTGTTCCTTTAGAATGCAATGTAATTGTGGTGGAATGAAATGTTTACAGATGAACTAATTAGCTTGTCCTGAGCAGACTGTTTAGAACTTAAGATTTATATTTCATGGGTACATAGTGCAGCAACTTCAAAGCCATCCTCTGTTGTTTCCTGGCTTATTTCAGAAGTTTAATTTGCTGACCAAGCTTAACACACCTTCTTAGTGTCTCTTGAATGGATGTTTGCTGTGAAGATTGCAGGGTGTCGGTGATTGGTTTAGGAAGCACTGTCCTTTTGTTGAGAAGAGCAGCGGATTGGGCAAGTTCATTTTGCAAAAGCTGGGCATAAAAAAAGGCCAAGGCCAAGAAGAACCATGTCTTGTCACATTCCTGTCCTCTCACACGTCCTTGTCTTTCTCCCTCACCTTGTCCCTCATTACACATACCTTTTCCAAAATGTCCTCCTGTGTTGGGGTAAGCAGTTGTCTCGCTGGGCACTGTGCATTCATCGTGGTCCCAAGTTTTTGCTAGGGGTGCTGTACCACTCTGGCTTTGCAGTTGTATGCAGGAATTTTCCATTTATTGAAATGGGAATGTCTACTGAGTGAACTTTTTCTTCTCCGTGTGTGTGTTCTTCAGGACCGTGGATGAACAGGTGGTACATGCCATGGACAAGCTGGTGGTTCTCTTCGGCACAGAGATTCTCAAGATCATCCCCGGCAGAGTGTCCACTGAAGTTGACGCCAGGTGAGAAAACTGCTTTCTTTAAACCATCAAATGGCTAGAATGTGTTACAGAAGGGGCCGGAGTTGCTACATTGGATGTATCTAGCACATACTGACTTACTAAAACTGCTATCTTTTCAAAGGTAGCAGGAATTGGCAAGCCATTACTTCACTTTATTACCACTCTAGGGGGTATTATATAAGGGTATGATAGAGATGACTTGGTAATGGGCCTGCCATATATGGCAGGCATTAAAACTTATTTTTATTTTCTGTAGATTGCCTTGATCAGGGTTGACCAAAGCAAATTGGCCTAGATTAACATGCTCTTGTACAAATTGTATATGCCGACTGGTAATCACAAATTCTCATTCTCTTGCCAGGCTATTGAACGTTACTTTTGTTTTCTGAATATTAATATTGAGACACTTTTGCACCTTGACGGCCAAGGTCCTAAGGATATGGCTGGCTAAAGACATGTTGGCTGCAACCAAACTTGGATCTGTTTGATCCTAACCACCACCTAGTGCATGCTGAGTGAAAACATGTTTCTGTTTTATCAAGGGCAGAGACATGCGAAAGATACTCCGTATTTTCTTCACTCGCGTGCGCTTGTGAGTTGCAAGAATGAAATGTGGGCACTGCGCCTAGGTACTACAGACGCAGACACGTTTTCGGCCATTTTTCCCTAGCCGAGCTGCACTACATGGTCGCGGATAAATAATCCGGAATAAGCTTACCCTCCGTTCGTCTTTTGTGGCGTAGTGGTCACAGCACTGTGCTTGTGATTGGGAGGTTTGTAGTTCAAATGCGTTTTAACGGCTTTTTTGTTTCTTTTAAATCTGCATTATTATATCATTTCCCCCTTTCACTTCTGCAGTAGTTGTTTTTTACCTATGCTTCACCACCAGGCCTGACATGGATGGTTCCTACCAAGGGGAGCAAAGCAACCTGGTGCACTGGTGGGGGCTTAGGTAGATGTCGGTTTCACGGCCACAGATCGATGAATAATGACATGTTGTTAGCGTGAATTTGTCGTTTGGTATGCTATCCCCCTATCGACTCTGTATTGGCCGCTGATCTCGTTTGAACGGAAGCGCCGGTTCTCGCATAATGCACACGGCCATCGGCTAGGGACCGACGGAGCAAAGCATGTACTCCTCTGTAGTACCTAGGCGCAGTCCCCAAATATTTCTCTCTCAACTCGCACATGTACACAAGTGTCGGGCAAAGGCGGCGCAGCCGTCCCGTGTTTGCACCATTGACAAAACAGAAATACACGAAACACATTGTTGGTAATAGCGAAAATCAACATATTGTAATCTTTATCATTTTGTGATATCATTTCGAGCCCTGTTAAGGTACAGCTTGTAAAAGGATGTCAGCTACTGGCGAGTTACCGAGAGAGGTCGTTTCCGTCACTCATGAGGCATGACTGGCTGTTGTCTACTGCTCTCGGGCGAACCTCTAAAGTGAAACGATAGATTTGTGTGATTTCCTGATGTGATTGACTCCACGCTGTTCATGCCTTACTTGTTCACTTGTAACAACCAAACCTGTTTAGCGACCCTTTCGAAACTGTGGATAGTTCTTGCTTGGCTCTCTCTGCAGTCGCCCCATTGTTGCAATTTCTTCTGGTGCAGGCTGTCGTTCAACAAGGAGGCATCCATCGCCAAAGCTTTGCACCTCATCGCCCTGTACAAAGAGCACGGCATCGACAAGAAGCGCATCCTCATCAAGCTGGCCTCCACCTGGGAAGGAATTCAGGCCGCCAAGTGAGCTGCTGCTTCGCTGCTTGCATGAGGGCTTGAATTATGAAACAGGAAAAATTGTTGTCTATTTGAAAGTAACGTGAAGCTACAAAGTAGGTACATACAGGTCCCCCAGGAAGAAAGCTTGCTGTTAAAGAAAAATTTGTCTTAACTCGGGTACCGCACAATGCACCACCGCCTTTCCGCAGCAGTCGTCCTGCCAACTTGACCAAATCGGGAGGCTGGCAGGTGTTAGGGCGCGCAGTTAGTTGCTACAGAATGAGCTGAAGCCAATGCACAAGTTCTCAGCGCACCACTGTATGACTGCAACAACTTCTTGCATCTCTTCTCAGGCGATATTACTACCTTCTAAAATGACGCTATCAGCGCTAATCCATCTTCACTGTCATCATGTGCACAGAAGTAGTGGCTAGCACTGACAACCACCACTTCAATTTTTGACATGGCTAAGCGCGTCATGGTAAGCAGTTGCAAGCTAGGTATCGGGATATCCCTGTAACATCACGGCTCTTTGTAACATGGCACTCGAAGCTTTGGAAATGAAAATAAAGCTTATTATGAATTTGCCTGCTTGCAAGGGCATAAAGGGACATCGATGCACAGCAGTGTTCATATAAAGACCAGCCTTGAGCATTGCTTATGTAAACGTTTGTTCGGTTGTATGGCCAGGGTTGTTAAGGGTGGTACACTGCAATGGCGTTGCTTAACATAGTCTAACTCGGAACTGCTAAGTGTGATGTTTCTTTTTCTTTGCTGTAGGACCTGGTTAGTCACTTTATAAAAGTATTGAGTGGTATTACCAAACCTTATTGCTTTTATTCCTAGGCAGCAGTAGATTTGTGGCTCTGCTCCGATGCCTGTGGTGCAGTTTATTGCTAGCTTGATGAAAGCTATGGTACCTGTTTTATCAGAAGGTGGCGGCGTAGGAAATGCTGAAGGAAAGAGTGATTAGCAATAGAAATGTGAGAAAGCATGATTTAGCATTGCTGTCTGAGAGAACATAAAATTTCTTTAGTGGAATTTCATTGGGACTTCATGAAACTAGATATAACAGCAAGATTAGGTACACATATTCACCACTGAGATCTCTATAGTTCCTGTATTATTTCACCATATTTCTTTAGTGTGCCTTGCCATATTTTTTTCAGTAACTTTGGGCTTTATTATGAAAACCGGCTTCTGTGCTCGCAAGAGAAACGGTAGAAATTGGGACCATTGGACATATTCTTGGACGTTCACTTTGGGTAATACCATCGCTTTCGCATGATGTAATGCTCGACCATAGCCAGTAAGCTTGCACCGAAAGGGATATCGTCGAAAGTGACCGTCTGGGAATGCGTCCTCATATCTACAAGCATCCTTGTACACGGTGCTTCAGCTCCAAAGCGTTGGCCATGATGCCGCAGAAAGTTGCTGCTGGGTACAGTGTGTTGAAAATGTAGCTTGACAAGGCCTCACTCACTTTCTGTGTAAAACTTTGAAAGTAATAGCTTTTATGACCTGCTGTGGTGGGCCAGTGGCTGTATCATCTTGCAGCTGAGCACATGGCGGTCATTTTAGATTTCTGGCTGTGATGGCCACATTCCGGTGGGAGCTGAATGCAATAACAGCCGTGTATTGGACCATGTTTTGCACTTTAACCCTTCAAGGACAGAAGAGCTTGGCTTGTCAAGTGAAAATTTGCTGAGAACACGAACGAAACCATTTCCTCCAGCGCTTTTTTTTTGTGCAGGCCTGAAGAGGAATTGAGCTCCTGTGTTGCTCCACACTTCTTCCAAATGGCATGCTTTATTTCGTAAATGTCTGATGGTTGTAAATGTCAGATGGCTTAAGGAGCTGTTAAAAAGTGAAGTTGGCAGCATAAACTCACTTGCGTGCACTGAAGCCCGTCTTATTATAGTGTAAAAAATTTTTCTTTCTTGGTAAACTTCACCTTTCTGGCGAATTTTATTGGCATGGGCTTGCTTCGTATTGTCACGTGGTAGTGACGGTCCAGAACACAGCAGCGAAACTGTGAATGACGAAACTCTTTATTGGGCGAACCTGTGCCCAGAAAAACGGGCCACGCTGAAAGCACAACGTTGGCGGCGAACACAGGTATGGCTTTAGACGGTGAAACGCGGTCACCTGAGAAAGATAAACAAGTACATGTGTCAATATGATCGTCAGAATCGTTTGGCCGTGAGGTTGGGGGCATACATTGACTTGTGTGCAGTGAAGCCCACTTGTTACAGTCTCCCCCAATTTTTTTTCTTTGTAAAATTGACATTATGAATTTTCAAAATTTTCTGCGTGGGCTTGCTTTATATGATAAGACTCATTTGCACGTAAATCAAAAGTTGTCTTTTCTGCAAGGTTTTACAATTTTTTGTAAACCACACAAAAAACATGTGGTAAAAATGAATGCAGAGTCCACCACTAGTGCATCTCTTATAGTGCACTGTGCAGTTTCGGACGATAAATTATTTTTTTTTTACAGCTTTGATATAGTAGTGTTTTAGCCACAGAATTTTTCTCTTCCACATACAGAGTTCTGGAGTCTCAACATGGTATCCACTGCAACATGACCCTGCTGTTCAACTTCACCCAGGTGGGGGCAGATTTAATTTCGCTGCGTGAATATTGCTGAAATGTGACTTCCTGCTGCACCCTGTTCTGTAACTACCACACATTCTGCATTAAGTTCCCTTGCTTTTTTTTCAGAAATAATTGAGGTGCTCTTCATTGAAGCAGTTGAATGCGAGCATGTGGGATGATACAAAATCTTTTTGTGGTGCACAGGCATGTGATGCCATCGAGCGCCATATGTTCTCATGACATGTATAAACTAAAATGAAACTTGGTGCTTATCCCTTTCTGGCACTGTGTGTACAAGTGCACACCAACATAATGCATCAAAAGCAAAACTACGGATGAAAGTAATATTTAAAACATGCCGCATACATCTCTAAGCACTTCTTATTGAACCTGTGCTGAAAGTTTGACTAATATAGTAGGCTTCCATTAATTTGACTCCAGTTAATTCAATTTTTTTCATTTAATTTGATCCAGACCAAATGGTTTTGTTTCCTCTTAACCCTAAAAAACCCGAAAACAGTTGCACATTCAGGAAAATTAAGAAACTTGCTCACCTTTACTTCTGGCAATAGAGAAGTACTACATTTGTATGGAAAAAAAAGTGCTTGAGTAAATATTTATGTAGTCTGATTAATTGGTAATTGGTCTTCTCGGCTAGCTACAACTGAAAACTTGTTCCGGTGTATAAAAATGCCGCTATGGGCTTTGCATGAACTCAGTGGTGCTTTGTTTGGAGGTGTCAAATTGACCGTATCAAAAATAGTATGTCGTGCTTTGTGGTGTTAATTAATATACAGATGACTTTTCTGGAACCAGCTAAGTAGTTTGAATCATCCAGTAATTCGAATTGCAAGATTTCATAGTGGGATTTTGCTGCAGAGCCGTTTCATTCTGTGGCGTCAGCGACAAAATTTCTCCTCAAATCAGTGGCTATGTTCATATAGGTGAGGATGCAGAAATGTGGATACAATGTTTCACCATTGTATAGTTTACTGTTAGACGCCACTGCTGCTGTGCCTTACGAGACCAAGACCCACTCGTGCAAGTAGTTTCTCCCTTTAGCCTTGGTGTATTGCCTGAAACAATGAACTGGGGGCAACAATTGAACACCGATAAGTTCTATTTCTTGCTGCATTGTTGGGCACACTTAAATGAAGCACAACAAACATTTAATTCAACTTGCACAAAACAAAAAACTATGGCAGAACCCATCTCGTGATGACTGTCGATGGTAATGCACTGGCATTGAATTAATATAGTGATACAACATATTGCCACCGTCGAAACGAGTTTCATTTATGAGTCGTGTACTGCAGCCGGATTCCTCTTTCGCGCTTCCCTAAGAACACTCCGCGCCATCTGGCGCAGTCGCCACGAAGCCTGCACGTGGCCTCCGAAATGCACGGCGTGCCAGTTCGTGCGAGCGCTGAGAAACGCTGTGCGGCAACCAGGTTCCTCTCTCGTGCTTTTTTCTGGACACCGTGCACTACCGAGAAGTCCGCACGTGGCCTCCAAGACGAGAAACGTGGCACGCCGGTGCCTGCGAACGCTTGGAATTGTTCCGTCGCTTTCTGCACACTCGGTGCATTTGTGGCACAGCCTGCTTATGCGTCGGGTTGCTGTCCTTACGGAACTCTTCTGACGTGGGTTCGATTCCGCTCAGCATTGGAGGAAATTTGAGGGATCTTTTTCGCCATTGTAGAGCGGCCCACTCCCAGTGACCCAAGTTGGCATCAAAGAGGTTCATTGAAGACCGGCACGAACCGAGTGGCACATACCCAGTGCTCCAAGTCTGCGTCAAAGAGTTTCTTCTAACAGTGGTGCTTACCCAGTCCCGCATCTACAGCGACCCATGTCAGCTTGAAAGAGGTTCGTTGAAGAGTGGCACATATGTACACATTGGCACATACTCGGTAACCCAAGTTGGTCCGATGGTTGCTTTTGAACCCTGTTACCTCAGCACAGTAGCCCGATGCACCAATCTTTTGACCGCGGGCTACCCAGTGACCCAGGCAGGCGGGAAAATGGTTGGATACAAATTACAGACATAAAAACAAACATAGACAAGCCCCAGAAAGTGCGTGCAGTGCCAAAAGAATGCTAACACATTAAAAGTTCGTTGAAGCTGTCATCTGGATTTGGTTGCCACGTTGGCGATGGAACGAGATCTGTCTCTAATGAGGCTTGTCTCCTTGACGATGCTTGCAGGCTGTAGCTTGTGCGGAGGCTGGCGTCACGCTCATCTCGCCTTTTGTGGGGCGCATCCTGGACTGGCACGTGGCCAACACCAACCAGAAGAGTTTTGAGCCCCTGCAGGACCCAGGCGTGAAGAGTGTGACGCGCATCTACGAGTATTACAAGCGGCACGGCTATGCGACCGTTGTCATGGGGGCCTCGTTCCGAAACGTGGGACAGGTGCGCGCCCTGGCCGGCTGTGACCTGCTCACCATCAGGTGAGTGTGCTCGGGCAGGGTGCTGGCAGTGCGAACAGGTTTTTGTTGGCTGTGTGCCGGGCTTGTGTTGGCTGTTGTTGACTGTTGTGTAGGGTACAGTGCTCAGCCTACCCTAAAATTCCGAGCAAGCGGCCCCTACCCACGCAAGTTCCCCCCTCCACTTTTGAGTTATTTAAAATTGGAGCAGCTTATTGGCTTCTCTTTACATAATTTAAAGACCTTTCTTGGCACCTGTGCTGCTCACGCAGGAGAAGCCCACATACAAGCTCCTTCGTTGCGCGTTTTTGTGAACTTTCAATTGCATTCGTGACTCCATCCATGCTCTCGAAGGTGGATGACACCTTTGAATTACCTTTTTGGACTTTGTTGATTCTCATGAGGATGCTGAACTCGTCTTTATCGTTGTGCATCCTTCTTCTATGTGATCATCACCCCTCATCCAGCCTTTACGCCCCGTTGCCCCCTCCCGCTGTGCAGAGTAGCAGACTAGAGCACGCTAGCTCAGGCCGACTTCTCTGCCTTCCTTCAAATAAATTCTCTC